>NC_080784.1:39155000-39318470 GCF_028018385.1 Neofelis nebulosa | reverse complement strand
CCCGTCCAAATTAGTGAAACCGAATGTTTCTTGAAAGAGGGTTCCCCGAAATGTTGTTGTTTCCCATATTTGAGTATAAGGCACTTTCCCTGTAGGTGTCGCATAGGTTTTCAAACTGTTCCAACCTTGTGCAACAAGAGGTTAGTTGACTGAGGGTTTGAGCAGACTCTTGTGCAGAGTTGAGTGTATGGCACTTTCCGCATAGGCTCCGCATAGGTTTCAAAGATGTTTTTCATCGTAGGGATACCAGATGTCAGTTGAAAGATGTTTCATACAGTCGTGCATACGGCAGTTTCGGTGTTGGCCCCACATGGGTCTTCAAACACTTCTAACTTGGTGACGCCCGACGTCAGTGGATAGATAGATGGTTTCACCACACGGTTGTTTCCCAGGGTTGAGTGCATGGCACATTCGGTGTAGGCCCCACATGGGTCTTCAAACTAAGAGCGGTCTAATGTACTGAAACAGGATGCTGGTTGAAAGATGGTTTCCGCACAGTGCTTTTTGCCAGACCCGAGTATATGACACTTTATTCTTAGGCCCCACATAGGTTGTCGAATACCTCTAACGTAGTGAGACCTGATGGTAGTTGAAGGATGGTTTCTCCACGGTAATTTTTCAGCGTGGAGTGTATCTCGTTTTCCTCATAGGTTTTCAAACACTTCTCAGCGAAGCAAGATGTTAGTTGATAAATGGCTTATTTATGAAAAGTGTCACATACTTAACGCGGTGTAAAATCACTGTGCGGAAACATCTTTCAACCCACAACTTGTTCCACAAAGTTAGAAATGTTGGAATCCTAGACATAGAAGTAACAAGGAAAGTGCACTTTACTCACTTTGTCAAGGATCGTTGTAGACAAACCACTTTTCAACCAAACTCTGGTTTAACTAAGTGGGAAGTGTTCGCAAACGCTTGCGGGGCCACAAAGACACTGCCATGTACTCAGCGCTGTGAAACACCAGTGTGGTGATGCCTTTTACCAACTAACATCTGCTTTCACGGCATAGGTTTTCAAGTGTTTGAAAACCCATGTGGGGACGAAACGGAAAGGGCCATAGGCTGAAGTGTATGAAACACTGTTGGGGGAACCACCTTCCAACTAAAATGCTGTTTCAGTATGTTGGAAGCGTTTGCAAACCTCTGCGGGGCTTAGGCGGAAATGCCTACACGCAGCTCTGTGAAACAACCACGGGGAAAGAGTCTTTCACCTAACATCAGGTTTCAGTAAGCGAGAACTCTTTGAAAACCTATGCGGGGCCTACAGGGTAAGGGCCAGAGAGTCACCTCCGTGAAACAACACCGTGGGGAAACCGACTTTCAAGTAACATCTATGTGATTTCACAAAGTGAGAAGTGTTTGAAAACCCATGCAGGGCCTGGGCGGCGAGGGCCCGTACACTCAACTCCGTGAAAAAACACTGTGGGGTATCCAGCTTGCAACTAACCTCTTCTTTCGGCAAGTAGAATTGGAAAGCCTAGGTGGGTCGTACGGGGACAGTGCCATGCACTCAACTCTGTGAAACAGAAAAGGGTGAGGGAAACATCTTTCCACTAACATCTTGTTTCACCAAGTTAAAAATGTTTCAAAGCCAATGCAGCACCTACACCGAGTGTGCCTTATACCCAATACCATGAAAACACGCTAGGGAAATCTTTCTCCCATCGTCTTATTCATTAAGTTTGAAGCGTCTGGAGACCTATGCGGAGCCTAGGTGGAAAGTTCTATGTACTCAACTCTACCAGGCAGCACTTGAGGGAGACTATCTTTCAACGAACATCTTGTTTCACTAAGTCACAAGTGTTTGGAAAACACTGTAGGCCTACCCTGACCAGTGCCTTGTACCTAACTTTAGGAAGTACCGTGGGGATACCATCATTCAACTAACGGCTACGTTTCACAACGTGAGAAACGTTAGTAAATACGTGCGGGGCCTACACGGAAAGTGCCTTATACTCACCTCTGGAAAAAAGAGTGAAACATCGGGTTTCGCTACGTTACAATTGCTTGAAAACTAGGCGGGACCTAGAGGTGCCCTGGGCACCGTCACGGTCGAGAGACAATCTCCCAACATCTGGTTTCACTCGGTTACAAGTGTTTAAAACACACGCGGGGCCTCTGTGGAGAGTACCCAACACTCCACTCCGTGAAACACACACTGTGGGGAAACCACCTGTCAACCTCTATGGGGTTTCTTTGAGGTAGAAGTGTTTGAAAACCTATGAGAAGCCAACTGGTTAAGTGCCATACCTGCGCTCAACGGTGAACAACGACGGTGTGCTAAAACAATATTTCAACTAACAACATCTGGTTACACTAATTTAAAAGTGTTGGAAAACTATTCAGGGTCTGGGAGGAGAGTGCCATATGCTCAACTCTGTGACAGAACACAGTGGGGAACACCGTCTTCCGACTAACGTGTGTCAGTTTGAAAACCATGAGGAGCTACACCCGGAAGGGACTTACTCTATGAGACGCCCTAGGGAAACCGTCTTTGAAGTAACTTCTCGTTTCACAAACTTACAAGTGTTTGAAAACCCATGCATGCAAGGCCTGCGCAGAAAGTGCCTATAGTCAACCCTGTGAAACAACACTGTGGGTCTCCACGTTTCAACCAACCTCTCGTTTCACTTAGTGAGAAGGGTTTGAAAAACCTACGTGCGTTCTACGCAATGAGTGCCATATGCTCAACTCTGTAAGACAACACTGGTGAAACCATCCTTCAAATAGCATCATGGTTCACTGTTGGAAGTGTTTGAAAACCTATGCGGAGCCTACCCCGAAAGTATCTTACACTGCACTCTGGCAAAGACTTTGGGGAAGCCGTCCTTCAACTGACATTTTACTTCACTATGTTACATGTGGTTGCAAACCATGCGGCGCCTACAGCCAAAGTGCCACCCATATACTCAACTCTGTGAAACAACGTTGTGGGGAAACGGGTTCAACTAACACCTGGTTTCACTACGTAAGAAGTGTTTGAGAAACCCGTCGGGCCCTCTGTCAAACTGCACATTGCAGAAGCCCTCTTTTAGCCAACATCTTACATCTCTAGCGTATGGATGGCACGTATGCTATGTACATTGTTTGTGTCTGTGTGTTATTTGTGTGGTGAATGTGGTGTGTGTATGGTGTGTCAGTGCTTTGTAGGTGCTGAATGTGTCCTTCTGTGTTGTCCTCGAGTGTCATATATGTGTTGTGATTGTAGTATATCAGCTACGTATGCGCCGCATAGAACGTTTGTGCGTGTGTGTGTGTTTTGTATGTGGTGCACGTGGGGTTTTGTGGTGTGGCATACGGGTGGAGTTTGGGCAGTAAAAGTGTGGTGTGTGTGGTGTGCGTGGTGTCTGTATTTCATAGATGTATGGACTCTCATGGCGTGTGTATTGTGGATGTGGTGTCTGTGTAGTGTAAGTGCGTGGTGTGCGGTATAAGTTTGGCATGTATGTGGTGTATATATGGAGTGTGTTTGTGTGCTATACGTGTGTACGGTGTGTATATGTGTGGTACGTGTATTAGGTGTAGTAAGTAGTGTGTGGAAGATGTCTGTGTGATGTGTAAGTGGTTTGGTGTGTATGTGGTGACTGGGTGAGGTGTTTGTGTGGTATTCACGTGTCATGCGAGGTATGTTTGTACCCTGTTGTGTGTCCGGTGTAGGAGGGGTGTGGCTGTGTGGCATATGTGTCACCGTTGTGTCTCTATGTGCAGTGTGTGTGGTGTCCTTGTAGTCGATGCGTAGAGGAGGGAGCATCTGTCTTCCGTATAAGTGGCGTAGGTTTGGGGTGTGGGGCGTGTATGTGGAGGGTGTATGCGTGGTATACGAGCAGTGGTTTGTTTGGAAACTGTGTGCTGTATGTGTGTTGAGTGTGGTAATACTGTGCGAGGGTGATAACTGTGGGTGTGTGGGGCATGTGTGATGTGTGTTGGATATGTCTGTGGCATATGCATGGTGTGTGTGTGGTGAGCATGTGGTGTGTGTGATGTATGCATGTGTAGACGGTGTATGTGGCATGCAGGTGTGTAGGTCGTAGGAAGGTGGCCAATGCGGCGTGCCAGGTGTGTGGAATGTGCAGGGGGTGCGTGAATGTGTGTTATAAGTGTCTTGAGTGTCTTGCACGGGTGGCCGTGTGTGGTGTGTTTTCCTTAAATGTTTTGGGTGTGTGTGTTGTGTGTTTGGGTACTGTGGTATGTGTGATATATGTGTGGGTTTCCGTGTAATTCGTGTCTTGTGTAGGCTGCACGTTAGTTGAAAGTGCAGTTTGACAGAGTTGATTGAGTATATGGCACTTTCCACATGGTCCCCGCCTAGGTTTTCAAACACTTCTAACTCAGTGAAACAAGGTGTTAGCAACACGATGGGTTTTCCCCACAGTGTTATTTCACAGAGTTGAGTGTATGGCACGTTCGTCGTCGTTCCCAGCAGTGTTTCAAACGCTTCTAACTTGGAGAAACAAGATGTTAGTTGAAAGACGCTTTCCCCAAAGTGCCATTTTCACAGAGTTGAATATATGGCACTTTCTTTCTGCACAGTCCCTGAATAATTTTTCAAACCCTTCTAACAGTGAAACTGGATGTTAGTTCAAAGGACGCTTTCCCACCGTGTTGGTTCCCAGAGATGAGTATATGGCGGAGACCTTGGAGGCCCTGCATACGTTCTCAAAACTTCCAACTGGGTGAAACATGTGAGTTGAAAGATGCTTTCTCCACAGGAGTCTTTCGCGACGGCTGGTGTGTGTGACTTTCCACATCATTCCCTGCATAGGTTGTCAAACTCTTCTCACGTAGTGAAACGACAGGCTAGTTACAAGACATTCTCCCCACAGTGTTGTATCACAGGGTTGAGTATATGGCACTTACCCTCTAGGCCCCGCGTAGGTTTTCACACGGTTCTCACTGAGCGAAACCACATATCAGGTGAAAGCTGGTTTCGCTACAGTGTTGTTTGGCAGGATTGGGTATACGGCCCTTTCCGCATGGGCCCGCGTAAGTTTTTCAAACACTTCTAACTTAGAGACACCAGATGTGACTTGAAAGATGGTTTCTCCACAGTATGTTTTCTGTGAATCGAGAATTCTGAGAAACTCGAGAATTCCGTTGAAGACGAATCTTCGTTCCCAAAGCAGTTTTTCAAACACTTCTAACATGGTGAAATAAGATGGTAGTGGAAAGATGGTTTCCCCAAGAGCTGCTTGACAGAGTGGAGTGTATGACACTTTCCGCCAAAGCCCCCACAGGTTTGCCAACACTTCTTACTTAGAGAAACAAGATGTGAGTGGAAAGATGGTTTCCCCACAGTGTTGTTTTCACAGGGTTGAGGGTATGGCACTTTCCTTCCAGGCCCCACATGGGTTTTCCAACACTTCCACGTTAGTGGAGCCAGAGGTTAGTGGAAAGATGGTTTCCGTAGAGTGCAGATTGACTGAGTTGTGTACAAGGCACTTCACTCTCCACATAGGCCTCCCACATGGGTGTTCCAACACTTCCAACGTTGTGACACCAGACGTTAGGTGAAAGATGGTTTCTCCACAGGATTCTTTCACAGTGGCTGGTATATGTCACTTTCCACATCGTTCCCCACATAGGTTTTCAAACTCTTCTAACCTAGTGATTGATACAAGCTGTTAGTTGAATGTTGGTTTTCCCCAGAGTGAAGTCTGACAGAGTTGGGTACATGGAACTTGACGCGTAGTCCCCGCGCAGGTTTTCAAGCCCTTGGAACTGAGTGAAACTAGGTGTTAGCTAAAAGATGGTGTCCTCTGAGTGTGCCTTCACGCGGGTGACTATACGGCACCTACCTTGCCGGCCCCGCAAAGTTGTCAGACAGCTCTCTTCTAGTGCAGCAAGATATTAGGAGAAAGACCGTTTCGCCACACCATGTTTCACATGATGGAGCGTAGGGCACTTTCTACGCAAGCCACCGTAGGTTCGCAAACACTCGGACCCGAGTGAAATGAGATGCTAGCTGAAAGATGGTTTCTCCACAGGGTGGAGGGTGACTTTCCACGTCGTTCTCCGCATAGAATTTCAAACAGTGCCAACCTGGTGATACAACATGTTCCTGGAAAGATGGTTTCCCCAAATGTGCAGCCTTCACTATAGGCCTCCCATCACTGTTCCGCCTCTTCTCACTTAGGGAAAGGAGATGTTAGCTGAAAGGTGTTTCCTCCCACCCCCCCACCCCCGCCCCCCACGGTTTTGTTACACACAGTCGAGGACAGAGCACTTGCCGTGTACGTCTGCATACGCTTTCAAACTCTTGCAACTTAGTCAAACAAGGTGTCAGCTGAGAGACGGTTTCTCTGCAGGACTCTTTCAGAGTATCGAGTACTTGTCACTTTCCACATCATGCCCCGCGTAGGTTTTCAAACGCTTCTGACTTAGTGATACAAGATGTCAGTTGAAGGGCGGTTTCCCCGAAGGGCAAACATTTGACAGAGTTGAGTGGCACGCGCCGCATAAAGCCCCCACAGGCTTCACACGCTTCTTACCTGGTGAAACCCAATGTAGTTGAAAGAAGGTTTTCCCCAACAGTGTTGTTTCACAGCGCTGAGAGTCTAGGCCCCACATGGGATTGCAAACACTTCCAAGTTAGTGGAACCAGAGGTGAGTGGAAAGCGTCTCTCCAAAGTGCAGTTTGCCCGAGTCGACTATATGGCACCTTCCACGGAGGCCCCACGATACGCGTTTGTTCAAACGCAGGTCTAACTTAGCGATACAAGATGTTCCTTCACAGAGCCGAGTTTGTGGCACTGACCTTACATGTGGGCGCCGCATAGGTTTTTCGAACAGTTCTCCCCCAGTGAGCCAAGATGTTAGTTGCCAGATGGCTTCTCCACTGGACTTTCTCACACTGCCGAGTAAATGTCACTTGCCCCTTCTTTGCCCGCAGAGGATTTCCGGCAAAGCTAACCTAGTGATACGGGATGTTATTTGAAAGGTGGTTTCCCCAAAGTGCCTCTTGACAGAGTCGCGTATATGGCACCTTCATCATAGGCCCCGAATGGGTTTTCAGACACCTGTGCCCAGTGAAACGTGATGTCAGTCCACAGTATTCTCTCCCACTGTCGAGTATATGTCACTTTCCCCCTGGCTCCCCACAGAGGGTTTCAAACACTTCTATGTTAGTGATGCAAGCTGTTAGCCAGAAGAAGGCTCCTGCAATGTGCAGTGTGACCGTGCTCTGTATATATATGTATATGTATATGTATATGTATATGTATATGTATATATATGTATATGTATATGTATATGTATACACACATAGCACTTTGTGCTTAGGCCCCGACGGGTTTCTCAAACACTTCTAATTTAGTGAAACCACGTGTTAGTTGAAACGGTCTCCCCACAGTGTTGTTTCAGAGTTGAGTATGTGGCACTTTCGCTGTAGGCCCCGCACGAACGGTTTGCAACCACAGGTAACATAGTGAAGTAAGCTGTTAGTTGAAGGACGGCTTCTCTGCCCTCCCCCCTCCCCACACACACACCCCAGGTGTTGTTTGACAGAGTGGGGTGTCTCATACTTTTGGTGGGAGCTCCGCATAGCTTTTCAGACACGTCTAACAAGGGAACCCAGATGCTATTTGAAGGATGGTTTCACCACAGTGTTGTTTTACAGAGTTGAGCACATGGCGCTTTCTGCGTAGGAAGCCCCTCGTTTCCGAAACTCTTCTCAGTAAGGGAAACGAGAGGTGTGTTGAAAGGCCACGTCTCCACGGTGTTGTTTCACAGAGTTGACTCTACAGCACTTTCGTCGCAGGCCCTGCATGGGTCTTGAAGCCCTTGTCACTTTGGGAAACGAGCTGTTATTTGAAAAGTGGTCTCCCCCCAACGTCTCAGAGTTGAGGGTAGGGCCCTTGCCGCGTAGACCCCCAGCAGTTTCCAAACACTCTTAAGTTAGTGAAACCCGGTGTTATTTGAGTGCTCGTTTCAGCACACCATCGTTTCTCACAGTTGAGTAGACGGCACTCAACCGTTAGGCTTCTCGTAGGTTTTCAAACCCTTCTACCTTAGAGAAACCACATGGTAGTTGAAGGGCGGTTTGCCCACAGTGTTGTTCCCAAGAGTTGAGAGCATACGGTCCCGTGCGCTAGGCGCCTGCGAGCCTTTTGAAACACCTGTGGTTTAGTGAACCCAGATGTTAAGAGACAGATTGTGTCCCCACAGTGTCGTCTCACAGGGTTCATTATATGGCACTCTCGTGGTAGGCCCCGCAACGTTTGGAGCTACGTCTACCTTAGCGAAGCGAGATGTCAGTGGAACGACGGCTTTCACCGTGTTATTTGCCAGAGCGCAGTGTGAGATACGTTCGGGCTAGGCTCCGCGTAGCTTTGCAAACACTTAAAAGTGTTAAAACGAGGGAACACAGATGCTGTTTGAAGGAGGGTTTCACCAGTGTTGTTTTACAGACTTGCGCACAAGGCCCTCTCTGCGTAGTACCCACGTAGGCTTTCGAACCCTTCTCACTAAGCGAAACGAGCGGCTAGGTGAAACGTGGAGACTCACAGTGTTGTCTCACAGAGTTGAGTGTATGGCATTTTCCGTCTAGGCCCTGCATAGGTTGTCAAACACTTCTCACTTTGTGAAACGAGATGTGACGGGAAAGATGGTTTCCCCCACAGCGTCTCAGAGAGTTGAGTATACGGCAGGTTCGTTGTAGTCTCCGGATGCTTCTCAAACACTTCCAACTTAGTGAAACCACTTGGTAAGTGGAAGAAGCTTTCCCCACAAGGTCGTGTCACAGAGTTGAGTGTAAGTCACTTTCTACATAAGCCTCCGCAGGTCTTCAAACACGTCTGCCTTAGTGAACTGAGATGTTAGTTGAAAGGTGTTTTCTCCACCGTGTTTTTCCCCATAGCCGAGTATATGGCACTCACCGTCCACGTCTGCATACGTTTTCAAACTCTTCTAACTTAGGCAAACAAGGTGTTAGTTGAAAGATGGTTTCTCCACAGTATGTTTTCACAGAGTCGAGAACATGGCTCTTTCCTCATTGTTCCTAGCAACGTACGTCTAACATGGTGAAACAAGATATTAGTTGGAAGATGGTTTCCCTAAAAATTGACAGTGGAGCAGATGGCACTTTCCGCCTAAGCACCCCCCCCCCCGCAAGTTGCGAAACACTCCTACGAAATGAACCCAGATGTTACTTGAAAGACGGTTTCACCACAGTCGTGTTGCGCAGCGTTGAGCAAATGACACTTTCTTTGTAGACCTGGCATAGGTTTTCAACCACTTCTAGGTGAAGAGCAGTTAGCTGCAACTTGGATTCACCACAGTGTTGTGTCACAGAGTTGAATGCATGCTCTACGCGCCTAGGTCCCGTGGGTCTTCTCAGACACTTGTAACCGAGTGAAACCAGAGGCTAGAAGAAAGAGTCTTTCCCCCACAGTGCTGTTTCACAGAGTTGAGTGTATGGCACTTTCGGACTAGGCCCCACATGGTTTGCATCTACATCTAACATAGTGAATTAAAATGTGAGTTGGAGGACGGCTTCCCCAGGTGTTGTTTGACAGAGTGGAGTGTATGATTCTTGCGGTGTAGGCTCTGCATAAGTTTTCAAACACTTCTAACAGGGGAGCCCAGATGGTATGTGAAGGGTGGTCCCCCACCGTGTTGCTTTAGAGAGTTGAGCACATGGCACTTTCTACGTAGAACGGCATACGTCTCTCAAACACTTCTAACTGAAACGAGAGGTTAGTTGAAGGTGGAGTCCCCACAGTGTTGTTTCACAGAGTTGACCAGGTGGCACTTTCGGCGCAGGCCCTACAAGGGTTTTCAAACGCTTGTAAGTTTGTGAAATGAGATGTGAGTTGAAAGATGGTTTCTCCACAGTGTCTCACAGAGTTGAGTCTGTGGCGCTTTCGGTGTCATCTCCGCGTGGTTTTCAAACACTGCTAACTTACCGAAACAACATGTTAGTTGGAAGAGGGTTTCCCCGACTGTGTTGTGTCTCGGAGTTGAAAATATGGCACTCTCCTCATAGACCCTGGATAGTTTTCAAACAAGCTTGAAGCAGGGAAACCAGATGTCAGCTGAAAGATCGTTTTGCCACACCATTGTCTCTCACAGTCGAGTCCATGGCACTTAACCGTTAGGCTTCCCATGGGTTTTCAAAGACTTCTACCTTAGGGAAACCAGACGGTAGTTGAACGATGGTTTCCCCATAGTGTTGTTTCACAGACTTGACTGTATGGCACTGTCCGTGTGGCCTCCACTTAGGTTTTCAAACCCTTGTAACTACGCGCACTGAGAAGCTAATGATAAGGTCGTTTCACCACAGTGTTGTTTGATTGAGTGGCGCGTATGGCGCTAGCCACATGGGCCCCGCATGTGTTTTCAAACACTTGTAACAGTGAAACCAGATAGTAGTTGAGCGATCCTTTCACCACACTGGTATTCACACAGTTGAGTATAAGGCACCTTGCGATTAGGCAATCCTACGAGAGCATAGGATTTCCACACACTGCTCACTTAGAGAAACCAGCTGGTAGTCGAAGATCGTTTTCCCACAGTGTTGTTTCACAGAGTCGAGTATATGGCACGGTCTTCATAGGCCCCTCAGGGGTTTGAAACCCTTCTAACTCTTTTTTAGTTAAAAGTTTTTAGTTAAAAGTCAGTTTGTCCTATGTTGTTTCCCAGAGTTGAGCGTACGGTGGGTGCTATGCACCTAAGCCCCCTCCCCCCGTCTTTTCAAACCCTTGTAACCTCGCGAATCCAGATGCTCGGAGAAAGACTGTGTCACCATAGTGTCTGTTCTCGGGGCTGAGTATATGGCACTTTCGTTGTGGGCCCCGCGTGGTTTTCAAACACATCAAACTTAGGGAAATAAGATGTGAGTTGGAGGACGGCTTCCACCAAGTGTTGTTCGACACGGTGCAATGTAAGATACACTCGGTGTAGCCGACGCATGGCATTTCAAACACGTCTGACAAGTGAACCCAGGTGATATTTGGAGGATGGTATCACCACACTGTTGTTTTACAGAGTTGAGCATACGGCACTCTCTGCGTAGTCCCTGCATAGGTCTTCAAACACTTCGAACTTAGTGCACCAAGATGTTAGTTGAAAGAGGGTTTCTCCACAGGATTCTCTACAGTGTCCTGTACATGTCACTCTCCACATCGTTCCCCACATAGAGCTTCACAGACTTCTACGCGACACGACACGTTAATTGACAGGCCATTTCCACAAAGTGCATTTTGACAGAGTTGAGGATGTGGCACTTTCACCATAAGCCCTGCATTGATTTTCCAACACTTCGAACCTAGCGAAACAAGATGGTAGTTGAACGATTGTTTTCATTACACTGCTGCTTCACAGAATCGAGCCTATGGCACTTTCATGTATCCCGAGCACAGTTTTCCAAACACTCGAACCTTAGTGAAACCTGATGTTAATCGAACAGTGGTCTCCTCACAGAGTTGTGTAGATGGCACCTTGCGGAGGCCATTCAAGTGTTTCTAAACACTTCAGACTTTGTGAAACCAGGTATTAGTTGAAAGACGGTTGCCCCACAGTGTTGTTTCACAGGGAGATGGGTGTTTAGCACCTTCCGCTTGGGCCCCTCATAGGTTTTCAAACACTTCCACCTTAGCGTAATGGGCTGTCACTTGAAAGATGGTTTCCCCCGTAACTTATCAGACAGGTGTGTATGTGACACTTTTGATGTCGCCCCCCGCATGGGTGTTCAAGCACACTAAGATAGCGACACCAGATGTTAACGGATAGATGTTTGCACCACACAATCGTTTCAGAGGGTTGAGTACCGGGCACTTTGGCTGTAGTCCCCGCATGAGTTTTTAGCCACTTCTAGTGTCGTGAAACAAGACATTGGTTGAAAGATGTGTTGTTTGCCAGAGTTGACTATGTGGCACCTTATGCATAAGCTTTATGCAAAGGCTTTGGAACACGCCTAGCAACGTGAAACCGTTAAGTTAGTTGAAAGATGGTTTCCCCACAGCAGTTTTTAGAGTCGAGTATATGTCACTTTCCCCATAGTCCCTAGTGTATGTTTTAAAGCAGTTCTAACAGTGAAACAAGTTGTTAATGGGAAAGTTTTTATCCCACAATATTGTTTCACAGAGTGGAGTATATGGCGCCTTCCTCTAGGGCCCTCATAAGTTTTTAAACTTTTCTGAATTTCTGACATCAGATGGTAGTTGAAAGAGGATTTCACCTCTTTCACGTGTTGTCTCACGGAGTTGAGTATACGGCACTTTCCTCATAGACCCGGCATAGGGTTTCAAGTACTTCGGTTAGTGAAACAAGATATTAGTTGAAAGACCGTTTCTCCATAATACTCTTTCACACAATCAAGAATATGCCACTTTCATCGTAATTCCCCGAAAATGTTTACAGAAACTTCTAACGGTGAAACAAGATGTTTCAACCGAAGGGCTGAGTTGAGGGCACAAAGGAGGGTGCCGGTCAGGATCCGTCTTTGGCTGCCAAGGCCACACACCTCGATCGGCCCTGGTGGAGGAGGCCTCCAGAATCCTCTCGGGCAGCTGTAGTGGGGCCTGGGAAACGACATGCTGAGCTTCCAGGTTCCATGCCGTGTCAGCCTGCACCGCTTCTGGATCCTAGACGCGTGGTGTTGTCAACCGTTGGAATTCGGTCCCCATGGCGAGAGAGCCTTAGCTAGGGTTAGGGTTCGGTCCAGGGACGTCGCCCGGGCCGAAGCGACTCCGGTCTCGTGATCTCCCTCGTGGGCTGAAGTGAGGGCACATGACAGAAGGCGGCTCAATTGCAGGGTTAGGGTTCGAGGCAGGCTTACGTTTCGGTGGAGGGTCACGGTTCGCGGAAGTGTTAGGGTTACGGTTACGTCCCAGGAGGCCCCAGGCGCCGAACGCACAGAAGGGCAGTGGTCGCCCCGAAGGGATGAGTTGAGGGCACAAGGGATGGTGCCGGTCAGCATCCGTCTTTGTCTGCCAAAGCCATAGACGTGATTGGGCCCCTGGTCGAGGAGGCCTCCGGAAACCTGTCGGGCAGCTGAGGCCGGACTTGGGAAACGACATGGTGAGCTTCCAGGTTCCATGCCGAATCAGCCTGCACAGCTTCTGGATCCCTGGGGCGTGGTGCTGTGAGACGTTGGAATTGGGTCCCCATGGCGAGAGAGCCTTAGCTAGGGTTAGGGTTCGGTCCAGGGACGTCGCCAGGGCCCAAGCGACTCAGGTCTCATGATCTCTCTCGAGGGCTGAAGTGAGGGCTCAACAACAAGGCGGCTCAAGTGCAGGGTTAGGGTTCCAGGCAGGCTTAGGTTTCGGTGGCGGGTCCCGGTTCGTGGTAGGGTTAGGGTTACGTCCCAGGAGGCTCCAGGCGCCGAACACACAGCAGGGCAATGGTCTCCCCGAAGGGCTGAGTTGATGGCACCAAGGAGGGTGCCGGTCAGGATCCGTCTTTGGCTGCCAAGACCACACACCTCGATCGGCCCCTGGTCGAGGAAGCCTCCGGAATCCTCTCGGGCAGCTGCAGCCGGATCTGGAAACGACCTGGTGAGCTTCCAGGTTCCTTTCTGAGTCAGGCTGCACCGCTTCTGGATCACCGGCGCATGGTGTTGTCAGACGTGGGGATTGGGTCCCCATGGCGACAGAGCCTTACCTAGGGTTAGGGTTCGGTCCAGGGACGTCGCCCGGGCCAACGCGACTCCAGTCTCGTGATCTCCCTCGAGGGCCGAAGTAAGGGCTCAACACCAAGGCGGCTCAAGTGCAGGGTTAGGGTTCGAGGCAGGCTTAGGTCTCGGTGGCGGGTCCCGGTTCGTGGTAGGCTTAGGGTTAGGTTTAGGTCCCATGAGGCTACAGGTGCTGAACCCACAGCAGGGCAGTGGTCTCCCTGAAGGGCTGATTTGAGGGCACAGTGGAAGGTGTCGGTCAGGATTTGTCTTTGTCTTCCAATGCCACACGCGTCGAATGGCCCATGGTTGAGGAGGCCTCCGGATTCCTCTCAGACAGCTGCAGCCGGGCCTGGGAAACGACATGGTGAGCTTCCAGTTTCCATCCTGAGTGTGCACCGCTTCTGGACCCCAGGCGCGTGGTGTTGTCAGACGTTGAAATTGGGTCCCCTTGCGGAGACAGCCTTAGCTAGAGTTAGGGTTCGGTCCAGGGACGTCGCCAGGGCCTAAGCGACTCTGGTCTCGTGATCTCCCTCTTGGGCTGAAGTGAGGGCCCATGCAACAAGGCGGCTCAAGTGTAGGGTTAGGGTTCGAGGCAGGCTTAGGTTTCAGTGGAGGGTCCCAGTTCGGGGTAGGGTTACGGTTAGGGTTAGGGCCCAGGAGGCTCCAGGCGCCAAAGGCAAAGCAGGGCAGTGGTCTCCCTGAACGGCTGAGTTGAGGGCACAAGGGTCGGTGTCAGTCAGGAACCTTCTTAGGCTGCCAAGGCCACACACGTGATTCGACCTCCGGTCGAGAAGGCCTCCGGAATCGTCTCGGGCCACTGCAGCCGGGCCTGGGAAACGACATGGTGAGCTTCCAGGTTCCATGCTGAGTGAGCGTGCACTGCTTCTCGACCCCAGGCGCGTGGTGTCGTTAGACATTTGTATTGGGTCCTCATGGGGAGAGAGCCTTAGCTAGGGTTAGGGTTCGGTCCAGGGACTTTGCCTGGGCCGAAGAGACTCCGGTCTCATGATCTCCCTCGAGGGCTGAAGTGAGGGCCCTTGCCACAGGGCGGCTCAAGTGTAGGGTTAGGGTTCAAGGCAAGCTTAGGTTTCGGCGAAGTGTCCTGGTTCAGGGTAGGGGTAGGGTTAGGGGGTTCGGGGCTCGGAGGCTCCAGGCGTCGAACCCACAACAGGGCATGGGTCTCCCCAAAGGGCTGAGTGGAGGGCACAAGAGACGGTGTCGGTCAGGGTCCGTCTTTGGCTGCCAAGGCCACACAAGTGATTGGGACCCTGGTGGAGGAGGCCTCCGGAATCCTCTCGGGAAGCTGCTGCCGGGATTAGGAAACGACACGGTGAGCTCCAGGTCCCATGCCGGGTGAGCCTGCACCGCTTATGGACCCCAGGCGCGTGGTGTTGTCTGACGTTGCAATTGGGTCCCCTTGAGGAGAGCGCCTTAGCTAGGGTTAGGTTTCGGTTCAGGGACGTCGCCAGGGCTGAATCGACTCTGGTCTCCTGATCTCCCTCGAGAGCTGAAGTGAAGGTCCATGCCACAAGGTGGCTCAAGTGCAGGGTTAGGGATCGAGGCAGGCTTAGGTGTGGGTGGAGAGTCCCGGTTCGGGGTAGGTTAGCGTTAGGTTTAGGTCCCAGGAGGCTCCAGGCGCTGAACCCACAGCAGGGCAGTGCTCTCCCCGAAGGGCTGAGTTGAGGGCACAAGGGAGGGTGTCGGTCAGGATCCGTCTTTGCCTGCCAAGGTCACACACGTGATTGGGCCCCTGATCGAGAAGGTCTCGGGAATCCTCTCGGGCAGCGGCAGCCGTGCCTGGGAAACATGGTGAGCTTCAAGTTTCCATGCTGAGTGAGCCTGCACGGCTTTGGATCTCAGGAGCGTGGTATTGTCAGATGTTGGAATTGTGTCTTTTACGGGAGAGAGCCTCAGCTAGCGTTAGGGTTCGGTCCAGGGAGGTCGCCAGGGCTGAAGCGACTCCGGTCTCGTGATCTCCCTGTAGCGCTGAAGTGAGGGCCCATGCCACAATGCGGCTCAAGTGTAAGGTTAGGGTTCGAGGCAGGCTTAGGTTTCGGTGGAAGGTCCCGGTGTGGAGTAGGGTTAAGGTTAGGGTTAGGTCCCAGGAGGCTCCAGGCGCCGAACCCACAGCAGAGCAGTGGTCTCCCCGAAGGATTGAGTTGAGAGGGCACAAGGGAAGGTGCCGGTCAGGATCCGTCTTTGCCGAGGCTACACACGTCGATTGGCCCCTGGTCGTGGAGGCCTCCGGAATCCTCTCGGGCAGCCGCAGCTGGGCCTGGGAAAGGAAATGGTGAGTTTCCAGGTTCCATGCTGAGTGAGCCTGCACGGCTTCTGGACCCCAGGCGCGTGGTGTTTTCAGACGTTGCAATTGGGTCCCCTTGCGGAGACAGCCTTAGCTAGAGTTAGGGTTCGGTCCAGGGACGTCGCCAGGGCCTAAGCGACTCTGGTCTCGTGATCTCCCTCTTGGGCTGAAGTGAGGGCCCATGCAACAATGCGGCTCAAGTGTAGGTTTAGGGTTCGAGGCAGGCGTAGGTTTCGGTGGAGGGTCCTGGTTCTTGGTAGTGTTATGGTTAGTGTTAGGTCCCAGGAGGGTCCAGGCGCCGAACCCACAGCAGGGCAGTGCTCTCCCCGAAGGGCTGAGTAGAGGGCACAAGGAAGGGTGTCGGTTAGGATGCGTCTTAGCCTGCCAAGGACACACACGTGATGCGGCCCTGGTGGAGGATGCCTCTGGAATCCTCTCGGGCAGCTGCAGCCCAGCCTGGGAAAAGACATGGTGAGCTCCAAGTTTCATGTGTGGTGCGCCTGCATCGCTTCTGGACCCCAGGCGTGTGGTGTTGTCAGACGTTGCAATTGGGTCCCCTTGGGGAGACAGCCTTAGCTAGGGTTAGTGCTCGGTCCAGGGACGTCGTCAGCGTTGAAGCGACTCAAGTCTCGTGATCTCCCTCGAGGGCTGAAGTGAGGGCCCACGGCCCAAGGCAGCTCAAGGGTAGCATTAGGTTTCGAGGCAGGCTTAGGTTTCGGTAGAGGGTCACGGTTCCGGGTAGGTTAGGGTTAGGTTTAGGTCCCAGGAGGTTCTAGGCGCCGAATCCACAGCAGGGCAGTGGTCTCCCCGAAGGGCTGAGTTGAGGGCACTTGGGAGGGGGGGTGGGGTGCTGGTCAGGATCCGTCTTGGCTGCCAAGGACACACATGTCGATGGGCCTCTGGTCGTGGAGGTTTCCGGAATCTTCTCAGGCAGCTGCAGCCCGGCCTGGGAAAAGACATGGTGAATTTCCAGGTTCCATGCCGAGTGAGACTGCACTGCTTCTGGACCCCAGGCGCGTGGCGTTGTTAGACATTTGTATTGTGTCTCCATGAGGAGAGAGCTTTAGCTAGCGTTAGGGTTCGGTCCAGGGACGTCGCCAGGGCTGAAGCGACTCCGGTCTCGTGATCTCCCATGAGGGCTGAAGTGAGGGCCCATGCCACAATGCGGCTCAAGTGTAAGGTTAGGGTTCGAGGCAGGCTTAGGTTTCGGTGGAGGGTCCCGGTGTGGAGTAGGGTTAAGGTTAGGGTTAGGTCCCAGGAGGCTCCAGGCGCCGAACCCACAGCAGAGCAGTGGTCTCCCCGAAGGGTTGAGTTGAGAGGGCACAAGGGAAGGTGCCGGTCAGGATCCGTCTTTGCCGAGGCTACACACGTCGATTGGCCCCTGGTCGTGGAGGCCTCCGGAATCCTCTCGGGCAGCCGCAGCTGGGCCTGGGAAAGGAAATGGTGAGTTTCCAGGTTCCATGCTGAGTGAGCCTGCACGGCTTCTGGACCCCAGGCGCGTGGTGTTTTCAGACGTTGCAATTGGGTCCCCTTGCGGAGACAGACTTAGCTGAGGTTAGGGTTCAGTCCACGGACGTCGCCAGCGCTGAAGACACTCTGGTCTCGTGAGTGAGACTGCACCGCTTCAGAAACCTCTAAGGGTGAAACAAGATGTTAGTTGAAGGATGGTTTCACCACACTATTGCTTCGCAGAGCTGAGTGGTGGCGCTTTCCGTAGAGTTGCCCACGTGGGTTTTCTAACAGGTACAAACTAGTGACATCAAGTGGTAGTTGAGAGATGGTTTCACCACAGAGTGGAGGATATGGCGCTTCTCTCATAGTTGCTCGCGTACGTTTTCCACCCCGTCCAAATTAGTGAAACCGAATGTTTCTTGAAAGAGGGTTCCCCGAAATGTTGTTGTTTCCCATATTTGAGTATAAGGCACTTTCCCTGTAGGTGTCGCATAGGTTTTCAAACTGTTCCAACCTTGTGCAACAAGAGGTTAGTTGACTGAGGGTTTGAGCAGACTCTTGTGCAGAGTTGAGTGTATGGCACTTTCCGCATAGGCTCCGCATAGGTTTCAAAGATGTTTTTCATCGTAGGGATACCAGATGTCAGTTGAAAGATGTTTCATACAGTCGTGCATACGGCAGTTTCGGTGTTGGCCCCACATGGGTCTTCAAACACTTCTAACTTGGTGACGCCCGACGTCAGTGGATAGATAGATGGTTTCACCACACGGTTGTTTCCCAGGGTTGAGTGCATGGCACATTCGGTGTAGGCCCCACATGGGTCTTCAAACTAAGAGCGGTCTAATGTACTGAAACAGGATGCTGGTTGAAAGATGGTTTCCGCACAGTGCTTTTTGCCAGACCCGAGTATATGACACTTTATTCTTAGGCCCCACATAGGTTGTCGAATACCTCTAACGTAGTGAGACCTGATGGTAGTTGAAGGATGGTTTCTCCACGGTAATTTTTCAGCGTGGAGTGTATCTCGTTTTCCTCATAGGTTTTCAAACACTTCTCAGCGAAGCAAGATGTTAGTTGATAAATGGCTTATTTATGAAAAGTGTCACATACTTAACGCGGTGTAAAATCACTGTGCGGAAACATCTTTCAACCCACAACTTGTTCCACAAAGTTAGAAATGTTGGAATCCTAGACATAGAAGTAACAAGGAAAGTGCACTTTACTCACTTTGTCAAGGATCGTTGTAGACAAACCACTTTTCAACCAAACTCTGGTTTAACTAAGTGGGAAGTGTTCGCAAACGCTTGCGGGGCCACAAAGACACTGCCATGTACTCAGCGCTGTGAAACACCAGTGTGGTGATGCCTTTTACCAACTAACATCTGCTTTCACGGCATAGGTTTTCAAGTGTTTGAAAACCCATGTGGGGACGAAACGGAAAGGGCCATAGGCTGAAGTGTATGAAACACTGTTGGGGGAACCACCTTCCAACTAAAATGCTGTTTCAGTATGTTGGAAGCGTTTGCAAACCTCTGCGGGGCTTAGGCGGAAATGCCTACACGCAGCTCTGTGAAACAACCACGGGGAAAGAGTCTTTCACCTAACATCAGGTTTCAGTAAGCGAGAACTCTTTGAAAACCTATGCGGGGCCTACAGGGTAAGGGCCAGAGAGTCACCTCCGTGAAACAACACCGTGGGGAAACCGACTTTCAAGTAACATCTATGTGATTTCACAAAGTGAGAAGTGTTTGAAAACCCATGCAGGGCCTGGGCGGCGAGGGCCCGTACACTCAACTCCGTGAAAAAACACTGTGGGGTATCCAGCTTGCAACTAACCTCTTCTTTCGGCAAGTAGAATTGGAAAGCCTAGGTGGGTCGTACGGGGACAGTGCCATGCACTCAACTCTGTGAAACAGAAAAGGGTGAGGGAAACATCTTTCCACTAACATCTTGTTTCACCAAGTTAAAAATGTTTCAAAGCCAATGCAGCACCTACACCGAGTGTGCCTTATACCCAATACCATGAAAACACGCTAGGGAAATCTTTCTCCCATCGTCTTATTCATTAAGTTTGAAGCGTCTGGAGACCTATGCGGAGCCTAGGTGGAAAGTTCTATGTACTCAACTCTACCAGGCAGCACTTGAGGGAGACTATCTTTCAACGAACATCTTGTTTCACTAAGTCACAAGTGTTTGGAAAACACTGTAGGCCTACCCTGACCAGTGCCTTGTACCTAACTTTAGGAAGTACCGTGGGGATACCATCATTCAACTAACGGCTACGTTTCACAACGTGAGAAACGTTAGTAAATACGTGCGGGGCCTACACGGAAAGTGCCTTATACTCACCTCTGGAAAAAAGAGTGAAACATCGGGTTTCGCTACGTTACAATTGCTTGAAAACTAGGCGGGACCTAGAGGTGCCCTGGGCACCGTCACGGTCGAGAGACAATCTCCCAACATCTGGTTTCACTCGGTTACAAGTGTTTAAAACACACGCGGGGCCTCTGTGGAGAGTACCCAACACTCCACTCCGTGAAACACACACTGTGGGGAAACCACCTGTCAACCTCTATGGGGTTTCTTTGAGGTAGAAGTGTTTGAAAACCTATGAGAAGCCAACTGGTTAAGTGCCATACCTGCGCTCAACGGTGAACAACGACGGTGTGCTAAAACAATATTTCAACTAACAACATCTGGTTACACTAATTTAAAAGTGTTGGAAAACTATTCAGGGTCTGGGAGGAGAGTGCCATATGCTCAACTCTGTGACAGAACACAGTGGGGAACACCGTCTTCCGACTAACGTGTGTCAGTTTGAAAACCATGAGGAGCTACACCCGGAAGGGACTTACTCTATGAGACGCCCTAGGGAAACCGTCTTTGAAGTAACTTCTCGTTTCACAAACTTACAAGTGTTTGAAAACCCATGCATGCAAGGCCTGCGCAGAAAGTGCCTATAGTCAACCCTGTGAAACAACACTGTGGGTCTCCACGTTTCAACCAACCTCTCGTTTCACTTAGTGAGAAGGGTTTGAAAAACCTACGTGCGTTCTACGCAATGAGTGCCATATGCTCAACTCTGTAAGACAACACTGGTGAAACCATCCTTCAAATAGCATCATGGTTCACTGTTGGAAGTGTTTGAAAACCTATGCGGAGCCTACCCCGAAAGTATCTTACACTGCACTCTGGCAAAGACTTTGGGGAAGCCGTCCTTCAACTGACATTTTACTTCACTATGTTACATGTGGTTGCAAACCATGCGGCGCCTACAGCCAAAGTGCCACCCATATACTCAACTCTGTGAAACAACGCTGTGGGGAAACGGGTTCAACTAACACCTGGTTTCACTACGTTAGAAGTGTTTGAGAAACCCGTCGGGCCCTCTGTCAAACTGCACATTGCAGAAGCCCTTTTTTAGCCAACATCTTACATCTCTAGCGTATGGATGGCACGTATGCTATGTACATTGTTTGTGTCTGTGTGTTATTTGTGTGGTGAATGTGGTGTGTGTATGGTGTGTCAGTGCTTTGTAGGTGCTGAATGTGTCCTTCTGTGTTGTCCTCGAGTGTCATATATGTGTTGTGATTGTAGTATATCAGCTACGTATGCGCCGCATAGAACGTTTGTGCGTGTGTGTGTGTTTTGTATGTGGTGCACGTGGGGTTTTGTGGTGTGGCATACGGGTGGAGTTTGGGCAGTAAAAGTGTGGTGTGTGTGGTGTGCGTGGTGTCTGTATTTCATAGATGTATGGACTCTCATGGCGTGTGTATTGTGGATGTGGTGTCTGTGTAGTGTAAGTGCGTGGTGTGCGGTATAAGTTTGGCATGTATGTGGTGTATATATGGAGTGTGTTTGTGTGCTATACGTGTGTACGGTGTGTATATGTGTGGTACGTGTATTAGGTGTAGTAAGTAGTGTGTGGAAGATGTCTGTGTGATGTGTAAGTGGTTTGGTGTGTATGTGGTGACTGGGTGAGGTGTTTGTGTGGTATTCACGTGTCATGCGAGGTATGTTTGTACCCTGTTGTGTGTCCGGTGTAGGAGGGGTGTGGCTGTGTGGCATATGTGTCACCGTTGTGTCTCTATGTGCAGTGTGTGTGGTGTCCTTGTAGTCGATGCGTAGAGGAGGGAGCATCTGTCTTCCGTATAAGTGGCGTAGGTTTGGGGTGTGGGGCGTGTATGTGGAGGGTGTATGCGTGGTATACGAGCAGTGGTTTGTTTGGAAACTGTGTGCTGTATGTGTGTTGAGTGTGGTAATACTGTGCGAGGGTGATAACTGTGGGTGTGTGGGGCATGTGTGATGTGTGTTGGATATGTCTGTGGCATATGCATGGTGTGTGTGTGGTGAGCATGTGGTGTGTGTGATGTATGCATGTGTAGACGGTGTATGTGGCATGCAGGTGTGTAGGTCGTAGGAAGGTGGCCAATGCGGCGTGCCAGGTGTGTGGAATGTGCAGGGGGTGCGTGAATGTGTGTTATAAGTGTCTTGAGTGTCTTGCACGGGTGGCCGTGTGTGGTGTGTTTTCCTTAAATGTTTTGGGTGTGTGTGTTGTGTGTTTGGGTACTGTGGTATGTGTGATATATGTGTGGGTTTCCGTGTAATTCGTGTCTTGTGTAGGCTGCACGTTAGTTGAAAGTGCAGTTTGACAGAGTTGATTGAGTATATGGCACTTTCCACATGGTCCCCGCCTAGGTTTTCAAACACTTCTAACTCAGTGAAACAAGGTGTTAGCAACACGATGGGTTTTCCCCACAGTGTTATTTCACAGAGTTGAGTGTATGGCACGTTCGTCGTCGTTCCCAGCAGTGTTTCAAACGCTTCTAACTTGGAGAAACAAGATGTTAGTTGAAAGACGCTTTCCCCAAAGTGCCATTTTCACAGAGTTGAATATATGGCACTTTCTTTCTGCACAGTCCCTGAATAATTTTTCAAACCCTTCTAACAGTGAAACTGGATGTTAGTTCAAAGGACGCTTTCCCACCGTGTTGGTTCCCAGAGATGAGTATATGGCGGAGACCTTGGAGGCCCTGCATACGTTCTCAAAACTTCCAACTGGGTGAAACATGTGAGTTGAAAGATGCTTTCTCCACAGGAGTCTTTCGCGACGGCTGGTGTGTGTGACTTTCCACATCATTCCCTGCATAGGTTGTCAAACTCTTCTCACGTAGTGAAACGACAGGCTAGTTACAAGACATTCTCCCCACAGTGTTGTATCACAGGGTTGAGTATATGGCACTTACCCTCTAGGCCCCGCGTAGGTTTTCACACGGTTCTCACTGAGCGAAACCACATATCAGGTGAAAGCTGGTTTCGCTACAGTGTTGTTTGGCAGGATTGGGTATACGGCCCTTTCCGCATGGGCCCGCGTAAGTTTTTCAAACACTTCTAACTTAGAGACACCAGATGTGACTTGAAAGATGGTTTCTCCACAGTATGTTTTCTGTGAATCGAGAATTCTGAGAAACTCGAGAATTCCGTTGAAGACGAATCTTCGTTCCCAAAGCAGTTTTTCAAACACTTCTAACATGGTGAAATAAGATGGTAGTGGAAAGATGGTTTCCCCAAGAGCTGCTTGACAGAGTGGAGTGTATGACACTTTCCGCCAAAGCCCCCACAGGTTTGCCAACACTTCTTACTTAGAGAAACAAGATGTGAGTGGAAAGATGGTTTCCCCACAGTGTTGTTTTCACAGGGTTGAGGGTATGGCACTTTCCTTCCAGGCCCCACATGGGTTTTCCAACACTTCCACGTTAGTGGAGCCAGAGGTTAGTGGAAAGATGGTTTCCGTAGAGTGCAGATTGACTGAGTTGTGTACAAGGCACTTCACTCTCCACATAGGCCTCCCACATGGGTGTTCCAACACTTCCAACGTTGTGACACCAGACGTTAGGTGAAAGATGGTTTCTCCACAGGATTCTTTCACAGTGGCTGGTATATGTCACTTTCCACATCGTTCCCCACATAGGTTTTCAAACTCTTCTAACCTAGTGATTGATACAAGCTGTTAGTTGAATGTTGGTTTTCCCCAGAGTGAAGTCTGACAGAGTTGGGTACATGGAACTTGACGCGTAGTCCCCGCGCAGGTTTTCAAGCCCTTGGAACTGAGTGAAACTAGGTGTTAGCTAAAAGATGGTGTCCTCTGAGTGTGCCTTCACGCGGGTGACTATACGGCACCTACCTTGCCGGCCCCGCAAAGTTGTCAGACAGCTCTCTTCTAGTGCAGCAAGATATTAGGAGAAAGACCGTTTCGCCACACCATGTTTCACATGATGGAGCGTAGGGCACTTTCTACGCAAGCCACCGTAGGTTCGCAAACACTCGGACCCGAGTGAAATGAGATGCTAGCTGAAAGATGGTTTCTCCACAGGGTGGAGGGTGACTTTCCACGTCGTTCTCCGCATAGAATTTCAAACAGTGCCAACCTGGTGATACAACATGTTCCTGGAAAGATGGTTTCCCCAAATGTGCAGCCTTCACTATAGGCCTCCCATCACTGTTCCGCCTCTTCTCACTTAGGGAAAGGAGATGTTAGCTGAAAGGTGTTTCCTCCCACCCCCCCACCCCCGCCCCCCACGGTTTTGTTACACACAGTCGAGGACAGAGCACTTGCCGTGTACGTCTGCATACGCTTTCAAACTCTTGCAACTTAGTCAAACAAGGTGTCAGCTGAGAGACGGTTTCTCTGCAGGACTCTTTCAGAGTATCGAGTACTTGTCACTTTCCACATCATGCCCCGCGTAGGTTTTCAAACGCTTCTGACTTAGTGATACAAGATGTCAGTTGAAGGGCGGTTTCCCCGAAGGGCAAACATTTGACAGAGTTGAGTGGCACGCGCCGCATAAAGCCCCCACAGGCTTCACACGCTTCTTACCTGGTGAAACCCAATGTAGTTGAAAGAAGGTTTTCCCCAACAGTGTTGTTTCACAGCGCTGAGAGTCTAGGCCCCACATGGGATTGCAAACACTTCCAAGTTAGTGGAACCAGAGGTGAGTGGAAAGCGTCTCTCCAAAGTGCAGTTTGCCCGAGTCGACTATATGGCACCTTCCACGGAGGCCCCACGATACGCGTTTGTTCAAACGCAGGTCTAACTTAGCGATACAAGATGTTCCTTCACAGAGCCGAGTTTGTGGCACTGACCTTACATGTGGGCGCCGCATAGGTTTTTCGAACAGTTCTCCCCCAGTGAGCCAAGATGTTAGTTGCCAGATGGCTTCTCCACTGGACTTTCTCACACTGCCGAGTAAATGTCACTTGCCCCTTCTTTGCCCGCAGAGGATTTCCGGCAAAGCTAACCTAGTGATACGGGATGTTATTTGAAAGGTGGTTTCCCCAAAGTGCCTCTTGACAGAGTCGCGTATATGGCACCTTCATCATAGGCCCCGAATGGGTTTTCAGACACCTGTGCCCAGTGAAACGTGATGTCAGTCCACAGTATTCTCTCCCACTGTCGAGTATATGTCACTTTCCCCCTGGCTCCCCACAGAGGGTTTCAAACACTTCTATGTTAGTGATGCAAGCTGTTAGCCAGAAGAAGGCTCCTGCAATGTGCAGTGTGACCGTGCTCTGTATATATATGTATATGTATATGTATATGTATATGTATATATATGTATATGTATATGTATATGTATACACACATAGCACTTTGTGCTTAGGCCCCGACGGGTTTCTCAAACACTTCTAATTTAGTGAAACCACGTGTTAGTTGAAACGGTCTCCCCACAGTGTTGTTTCAGAGTTGAGTATGTGGCACTTTCGCTGTAGGCCCCGCACGAACGGTTTGCAACCACAGGTAACATAGTGAAGTAAGCTGTTAGTTGAAGGACGGCTTCTCTGCCCTCCCCCCTCCCCACACACACACCCCAGGTGTTGTTTGACAGAGTGGGGTGTCTCATACTTTTGGTGGGAGCTCCGCATAGCTTTTCAGACACGTCTAACAAGGGAACCCAGATGCTATTTGAAGGATGGTTTCACCACAGTGTTGTTTTACAGAGTTGAGCACATGGCGCTTTCTGCGTAGGAAGCCCCTCGTTTCCGAAACTCTTCTCAGTAAGGGAAACGAGAGGTGTGTTGAAAGGCCACGTCTCCACGGTGTTGTTTCACAGAGTTGACTCTACAGCACTTTCGTCGCAGGCCCTGCATGGGTCTTGAAGCCCTTGTCACTTTGGGAAACGAGCTGTTATTTGAAAAGTGGTCTCCCCCCAACGTCTCAGAGTTGAGGGTAGGGCCCTTGCCGCGTAGACCCCCAGCAGTTTCCAAACACTCTTAAGTTAGTGAAACCCGGTGTTATTTGAGTGCTCGTTTCAGCACACCATCGTTTCTCACAGTTGAGTAGACGGCACTCAACCGTTAGGCTTCTCGTAGGTTTTCAAACCCTTCTACCTTAGAGAAACCACATGGTAGTTGAAGGGCGGTTTGCCCACAGTGTTGTTCCCAAGAGTTGAGAGCATACGGTCCCGTGCGCTAGGCGCCTGCGAGCCTTTTGAAACACCTGTGGTTTAGTGAACCCAGATGTTAAGAGACAGATTGTGTCCCCACAGTGTCGTCTCACAGGGTTCATTATATGGCACTCTCGTGGTAGGCCCCGCAACGTTTGGAGCTACGTCTACCTTAGCGAAGCGAGATGTCAGTGGAACGACGGCTTTCACCGTGTTATTTGCCAGAGCGCAGTGTGAGATACGTTCGGGCTAGGCTCCGCGTAGCTTTGCAAACACTTAAAAGTGTTAAAACGAGGGAACACAGATGCTGTTTGAAGGAGGGTTTCACCAGTGTTGTTTTACAGACTTGCGCACAAGGCCCTCTCTGCGTAGTACCCACGTAGGCTTTCGAACCCTTCTCACTAAGCGAAACGAGCGGCTAGGTGAAACGTGGAGACTCACAGTGTTGTCTCACAGAGTTGAGTGTATGGCATTTTCCGTCTAGGCCCTGCATAGGTTGTCAAACACTTCTCACTTTGTGAAACGAGATGTGACGGGAAAGATGGTTTCCCCCACAGCGTCTCAGAGAGTTGAGTATACGGCAGGTTCGTTGTAGTCTCCGGATGCTTCTCAAACACTTCCAACTTAGTGAAACCACTTGGTAAGTGGAAGAAGCTTTCCCCACAAGGTCGTGTCACAGAGTTGAGTGTAAGTCACTTTCTACATAAGCCTCCGCAGGTCTTCAAACACGTCTGCCTTAGTGAACTGAGATGTTAGTTGAAAGGTGTTTTCTCCACCGTGTTTTTCCCCATAGCCGAGTATATGGCACTCACCGTCCACGTCTGCATACGTTTTCAAACTCTTCTAACTTAGGCAAACAAGGTGTTAGTTGAAAGATGGTTTCTCCACAGTATGTTTTCACAGAGTCGAGAACGTGGCTCTTTCCTCATTGTTCCTAGCAACGTACGTCTAACATGGTGAAACAAGATATTAGTTGGAAGATGGTTTCCCTAAAAATTGACAGTGGAGCAGATGGCACTTTCCGCCTAAGCACCCCCCCCCCCCGCAAGTTGCGAAACACTCCTACGAAATGAACCCAGATGTTACTTGAAAGACGGTTTCACCACAGTCGTGTTGCGCAGCGTTGAGCAAATGACACTTTCTTTGTAGACCTGGCATAGGTTTTCAACCACTTCTAGGTGAAGAGCAGTTAGCTGCAACTTGGATTCACCACAGTGTTGTGTCACAGAGTTGAATGCATGCTCTACGCGCCTAGGTCCCGTGGGTCTTCTCAGACACTTGTAACCGAGTGAAACCAGAGGCTAGAAGAAAGAGTCTTTCCCCCACAGTGCTGTTTCACAGAGTTGAGTGTATGGCACTTTCGGACTAGGCCCCACATGGTTTGCATCTACATCTAACATAGTGAATTAAAATGTGAGTTGGAGGACGGCTTCCCCAGGTGTTGTTTGACAGAGTGGAGTGTATGATTCTTGCGGTGTAGGCTCTGCATAAGTTTTCAAACACTTCTAACAGGGGAGCCCAGATGGTATGTGAAGGGTGGTCCCCCACCGTGTTGCTTTAGAGAGTTGAGCACATGGCACTTTCTACGTAGAACGGCATACGTCTCTCAAACACTTCTAACTGAAACGAGAGGTTAGTTGAAGGTGGAGTCCCCACAGTGTTGTTTCACAGAGTTGACCAGGTGGCACTTTCGGCGCAGGCCCTACAAGGGTTTTCAAACGCTTGTAAGTTTGTGAAATGAGATGTGAGTTGAAAGATGGTTTCTCCACAGTGTCTCACAGAGTTGAGTCTGTGGCGCTTTCGGTGTCATCTCCGCGTGGTTTTCAAACACTGCTAACTTACCGAAACAACATGTTAGTTGGAAGAGGGTTTCCCCGACTGTGTTGTGTCTCGGAGTTGAAAATATGGCACTCTCCTCATAGACCCTGGATAGTTTTCAAACAAGCTTGAAGCAGGGAAACCAGATGTCAGCTGAAAGATCGTTTTGCCACACCATTGTCTCTCACAGTCGAGTCCATGGCACTTAACCGTTAGGCTTCCCATGGGTTTTCAAAGACTTCTACCTTAGGGAAACCAGACGGTAGTTGAACGATGGTTTCCCCATAGTGTTGTTTCACAGACTTGACTGTATGGCACTGTCCGTGTGGCCTCCACTTAGGTTTTCAAACCCTTGTAACTACGCGCACTGAGAAGCTAATGATAAGGTCGTTTCACCACAGTGTTGTTTGATTGAGTGGCGCGTATGGCGCTAGCCACATGGGCCCCGCATGTGTTTTCAAACACTTGTAACAGTGAAACCAGATAGTAGTTGAGCGATCCTTTCACCACACTGGTATTCACACAGTTGAGTATAAGGCACCTTGCGATTAGGCAATCCTACGAGAGCATAGGATTTCCACACACTGCTCACTTAGAGAAACCAGCTGGTAGTCGAAGATCGTTTTCCCACAGTGTTGTTTCACAGAGTCGAGTATATGGCACGGTCTTCATAGGCCCCTCAGGGGTTTGAAACCCTTCTAACTCTTTTTTAGTTAAAAGTTTTTAGTTAAAAGTCAGTTTGTCCTATGTTGTTTCCCAGAGTTGAGCGTACGGTGGGTGCTATGCACCTAAGCCCCCTCCCCCCGTCTTTTCAAACCCTTGTAACCTCGCGAATCCAGATGCTCGGAGAAAGACTGTGTCACCATAGTGTCTGTTCTCGGGGCTGAGTATATGGCACTTTCGTTGTGGGCCCCGCGTGGTTTTCAAACACATCAAACTTAGGGAAATAAGATGTGAGTTGGAGGACGGCTTCCACCAAGTGTTGTTCGACACGGTGCAATGTAAGATACACTCGGTGTAGCCGACGCATGGCATTTCAAACACGTCTGACAAGTGAACCCAGGTGATATTTGGAGGATGGTATCACCACACTGTTGTTTTACAGAGTTGAGCATACGGCACTCTCTGCGTAGTCCCTGCATAGGTCTTCAAACACTTCGAACTTAGTGCACCAAGATGTTAGTTGAAAGAGGGTTTCTCCACAGGATTCTCTACAGTGTCCTGTACATGTCACTCTCCACATCGTTCCCCACATAGAGCTTCACAGACTTCTACGCGACACGACACGTTAATTGACAGGCCATTTCCACAAAGTGCATTTTGACAGAGTTGAGGATGTGGCACTTTCACCATAAGCCCTGCATTGATTTTCCAACACTTCGAACCTAGCGAAACAAGATGGTAGTTGAACGATTGTTTTCATTACACTGCTGCTTCACAGAATCGAGCCTATGGCACTTTCATGTATCCCGAGCACAGTTTTCCAAACACTCGAACCTTAGTGAAACCTGATGTTAATCGAACAGTGGTCTCCTCACAGAGTTGTGTAGATGGCACCTTGCGGAGGCCATTCAAGTGTTTCTAAACACTTCAGACTTTGTGAAACCAGGTATTAGTTGAAAGACGGTTGCCCCACAGTGTTGTTTCACAGGGAGATGGGTGTTTAGCACCTTCCGCTTGGGCCCCTCATAGGTTTTCAAACACTTCCACCTTAGCGTAATGGGCTGTCACTTGAAAGATGGTTTCCCCCGTAACTTATCAGACAGGTGTGTATGTGACACTTTTGATGTCGCCCCCCGCATGGGTGTTCAAGCACACTAAGATAGCGACACCAGATGTTAACGGATAGATGTTTGCACCACACAATCGTTTCAGAGGGTTGAGTACCGGGCACTTTGGCTGTAGTCCCCGCATGAGTTTTTAGCCACTTCTAGTGTCGTGAAACAAGACATTGGTTGAAAGATGTGTTGTTTGCCAGAGTTGACTATGTGGCACCTTATGCATAAGCTTTATGCAAAGGCTTTGGAACACGCCTAGCAACGTGAAACCGTTAAGTTAGTTGAAAGATGGTTTCCCCACAGCAGTTTTTAGAGTCGAGTATATGTCACTTTCCCCATAGTCCCTAGTGTATGTTTTAAAGCAGTTCTAACAGTGAAACAAGTTGTTAATGGGAAAGTTTTTATCCCACAATATTGTTTCACAGAGTGGAGTATATGGCGCCTTCCTCTAGGGCCCTCATAAGTTTTTAAACTTTTCTGAATTTCTGACATCAGATGGTAGTTGAAAGAGGATTTCACCTCTTTCACGTGTTGTCTCACGGAGTTGAGTATACGGCACTTTCCTCATAGACCCGGCATAGGGTTTCAAGTACTTCGGTTAGTGAAACAAGATATTAGTTGAAAGACCGTTTCTCCATAATACTCTTTCACACAATCAAGAATATGCCACTTTCATCGTAATTCCCCGAAAATGTTTACAGAAACTTCTAACGGTGAAACAAGATGTTTCAACCGAAGGGCTGAGTTGAGGGCACAAAGGAGGGTGCCGGTCAGGATCCGTCTTTGGCTGCCAAGGCCACACACCTCGATCGGCCCTGGTGGAGGAGGCCTCCAGAATCCTCTCGGGCAGCTGTAGTGGGGCCTGGGAAACGACATGCTGAGCTTCCAGGTTCCATGCCGTGTCAGCCTGCACCGCTTCTGGATCCTAGACGCGTGGTGTTGTCAACCGTTGGAATTCGGTCCCCATGGCGAGAGAGCCTTAGCTAGGGTTAGGGTTCGGTCCAGGGACGTCGCCCGGGCCGAAGCGACTCCGGTCTCGTGATCTCCCTCGTGGGCTGAAGTGAGGGCACATGACAGAAGGCGGCTCAATTGCAGGGTTAGGGTTCGAGGCAGGCTTACGTTTCGGTGGAGGGTCACGGTTCGCGGAAGTGTTAGGGTTACGGTTACGTCCCAGGAGGCCCCAGGCGCCGAACGCACAGAAGGGCAGTGGTCGCCCCGAAGGGATGAGTTGAGGGCACAAGGGATGGTGCCGGTCAGCATCCGTCTTTGTCTGCCAAAGCCATAGACGTGATTGGGCCCCTGGTCGAGGAGGCCTCCGGAAACCTGTCGGGCAGCTGAGGCCGGACTTGGGAAACGACATGGTGAGCTTCCAGGTTCCATGCCGAATCAGCCTGCACAGCTTCTGGATCCCTGGGGCGTGGTGCTGTGAGACGTTGGAATTGGGTCCCCATGGCGAGAGAGCCTTAGCTAGGGTTAGGGTTCGGTCCAGGGACGTCGCCAGGGCCCAAGCGACTCAGGTCTCATGATCTCTCTCGAGGGCTGAAGTGAGGGCTCAACAACAAGGCGGCTCAAGTGCAGGGTTAGGGTTCCAGGCAGGCTTAGGTTTCGGTGGCGGGTCCCGGTTCGTGGTAGGGTTAGGGTTACGTCCCAGGAGGCTCCAGGCGCCGAACACACAGCAGGGCAATGGTCTCCCCGAAGGGCTGAGTTGATGGCACCAAGGAGGGTGCCGGTCAGGATCCGTCTTTGGCTGCCAAGACCACACACCTCGATCGGCCCCTGGTCGAGGAAGCCTCCGGAATCCTCTCGGGCAGCTGCAGCCGGATCTGGAAACGACCTGGTGAGCTTCCAGGTTCCTTTCTGAGTCAGGCTGCACCGCTTCTGGATCACCGGCGCATGGTGTTGTCAGACGTGGGGATTGGGTCCCCATGGCGACAGAGCCTTACCTAGGGTTAGGGTTCGGTCCAGGGACGTCGCCCGGGCCAACGCGACTCCAGTCTCGTGATCTCCCTCGAGGGCCGAAGTAAGGGCTCAACACCAAGGCGGCTCAAGTGCAGGGTTAGGGTTCGAGGCAGGCTTAGGTCTCGGTGGCGGGTCCCGGTTCGTGGTAGGCTTAGGGTTAGGTTTAGGTCCCATGAGGCTACAGGTGCTGAACCCACAGCAGGGCAGTGGTCTCCCTGAAGGGCTGATTTGAGGGCACAGTGGAAGGTGTCGGTCAGGATTTGTCTTTGTCTTCCAATGCCACACGCGTCGAATGGCCCATGGTTGAGGAGGCCTCCGGATTCCTCTCAGACAGCTGCAGCCGGGCCTGGGAAACGACATGGTGAGCTTCCAGTTTCCATCCTGAGTGTGCACCGCTTCTGGACCCCAGGCGCGTGGTGTTGTCAGACGTTGAAATTGGGTCCCCTTGCGGAGACAGCCTTAGCTAGAGTTAGGGTTCGGTCCAGGGACGTCGCCAGGGCCTAAGCGACTCTGGTCTCGTGATCTCCCTCTTGGGCTGAAGTGAGGGCCCATGCAACAAGGCGGCTCAAGTGTAGGGTTAGGGTTCGAGGCAGGCTTAGGTTTCAGTGGAGGGTCCCAGTTCGGGGTAGGGTTACGGTTAGGGTTAGGGCCCAGGAGGCTCCAGGCGCCAAAGGCAAAGCAGGGCAGTGGTCTCCCTGAACGGCTGAGTTGAGGGCACAAGGGTCGGTGTCAGTCAGGAACCTTCTTAGGCTGCCAAGGCCACACACGTGATTCGACCTCCGGTCGAGAAGGCCTCCGGAATCGTCTCGGGCCACTGCAGCCGGGCCTGGGAAACGACATGGTGAGCTTCCAGGTTCCATGCTGAGTGAGCGTGCACTGCTTCTCGACCCCAGGCGCGTGGTGTCGTTAGACATTTGTATTGGGTCCTCATGGGGAGAGAGCCTTAGCTAGGGTTAGGGTTCGGTCCAGGGACTTTGCCTGGGCCGAAGAGACTCCGGTCTCATGATCTCCCTCGAGGGCTGAAGTGAGGGCCCTTGCCACAGGGCGGCTCAAGTGTAGGGTTAGGGTTCAAGGCAAGCTTAGGTTTCGGCGAAGTGTCCTGGTTCAGGGTAGGGGTAGGGTTAGGGGGTTCGGGGCTCGGAGGCTCCAGGCGTCGAACCCACAACAGGGCATGGGTCTCCCCAAAGGGCTGAGTGGAGGGCACAAGAGACGGTGTCGGTCAGGGTCCGTCTTTGGCTGCCAAGGCCACACAAGTGATTGGGACCCTGGTGGAGGAGGCCTCCGGAATCCTCTCGGGAAGCTGCTGCCGGGATTAGGAAACGACACGGTGAGCTCCAGGTCCCATGCCGGGTGAGCCTGCACCGCTTATGGACCCCAGGCGCGTGGTGTTGTCTGACGTTGCAATTGGGTCCCCTTGAGGAGAGCGCCTTAGCTAGGGTTAGGTTTCGGTTCAGGGACGTCGCCAGGGCTGAATCGACTCTGGTCTCCTGATCTCCCTCGAGAGCTGAAGTGAAGGTCCATGCCACAAGGTGGCTCAAGTGCAGGGTTAGGGATCGAGGCAGGCTTAGGTGTGGGTGGAGAGTCCCGGTTCGGGGTAGGTTAGCGTTAGGTTTAGGTCCCAGGAGGCTCCAGGCGCTGAACCCACAGCAGGGCAGTGCTCTCCCCGAAGGGCTGAGTTGAGGGCACAAGGGAGGGTGTCGGTCAGGATCCGTCTTTGCCTGCCAAGGTCACACACGTGATTGGGCCCCTGATCGAGAAGGTCTCGGGAATCCTCTCGGGCAGCGGCAGCCGTGCCTGGGAAACATGGTGAGCTTCAAGTTTCCATGCTGAGTGAGCCTGCACGGCTTTGGATCTCAGGAGCGTGGTATTGTCAGATGTTGGAATTGTGTCTTTTACGGGAGAGAGCCTCAGCTAGCGTTAGGGTTCGGTCCAGGGAGGTCGCCAGGGCTGAAGCGACTCCGGTCTCGTGATCTCCCTGTAGCGCTGAAGTGAGGGCCCATGCCACAATGCGGCTCAAGTGTAAGGTTAGGGTTCGAGGCAGGCTTAGGTTTCGGTGGAAGGTCCCGGTGTGGAGTAGGGTTAAGGTTAGGGTTAGGTCCCAGGAGGCTCCAGGCGCCGAACCCACAGCAGAGCAGTGGTCTCCCCGAAGGATTGAGTTGAGAGGGCACAAGGGAAGGTGCCGGTCAGGATCCGTCTTTGCCGAGGCTACACACGTCGATTGGCCCCTGGTCGTGGAGGCCTCCGGAATCCTCTCGGGCAGCCGCAGCTGGGCCTGGGAAAGGAAATGGTGAGTTTCCAGGTTCCATGCTGAGTGAGCCTGCACGGCTTCTGGACCCCAGGCGCGTGGTGTTTTCAGACGTTGCAATTGGGTCCCCTTGCGGAGACAGCCTTAGCTAGAGTTAGGGTTCGGTCCAGGGACGTCGCCAGGGCCTAAGCGACTCTGGTCTCGTGATCTCCCTCTTGGGCTGAAGTGAGGGCCCATGCAACAATGCGGCTCAAGTGTAGGTTTAGGGTTCGAGGCAGGCGTAGGTTTCGGTGGAGGGTCCTGGTTCTTGGTAGTGTTATGGTTAGTGTTAGGTCCCAGGAGGGTCCAGGCGCCGAACCCACAGCAGGGCAGTGCTCTCCCCGAAGGGCTGAGTAGAGGGCACAAGGAAGGGTGTCGGTTAGGATGCGTCTTAGCCTGCCAAGGACACACACGTGATGCGGCCCTGGTGGAGGATGCCTCTGGAATCCTCTCGGGCAGCTGCAGCCCAGCCTGGGAAAAGACATGGTGAGCTCCAAGTTTCATGTGTGGTGCGCCTGCATCGCTTCTGGACCCCAGGCGTGTGGTGTTGTCAGACGTTGCAATTGGGTCCCCTTGGGGAGACAGCCTTAGCTAGGGTTAGTGCTCGGTCCAGGGACGTCGTCAGCGTTGAAGCGACTCAAGTCTCGTGATCTCCCTCGAGGGCTGAAGTGAGGGCCCACGGCCCAAGGCAGCTCAAGGGTAGCATTAGGTTTCGAGGCAGGCTTAGGTTTCGGTAGAGGGTCACGGTTCCGGGTAGGTTAGGGTTAGGTTTAGGTCCCAGGAGGTTCTAGGCGCCGAATCCACAGCAGGGCAGTGGTCTCCCCGAAGGGCTGAGTTGAGGGCACTTGGGAGGGGGGGTGGGGTGCTGGTCAGGATCCGTCTTGGCTGCCAAGGACACACATGTCGATGGGCCTCTGGTCGTGGAGGTTTCCGGAATCTTCTCAGGCAGCTGCAGCCCGGCCTGGGAAAAGACATGGTGAATTTCCAGGTTCCATGCCGAGTGAGACTGCACTGCTTCTGGACCCCAGGCGCGTGGCGTTGTTAGACATTTGTATTGTGTCTCCATGAGGAGAGAGCTTTAGCTAGCGTTAGGGTTCGGTCCAGGGACGTCGCCAGGGCTGAAGCGACTCCGGTCTCGTGATCTCCCATGAGGGCTGAAGTGAGGGCCCATGCCACAATGCGGCTCAAGTGTAAGGTTAGGGTTCGAGGCAGGCTTAGGTTTCGGTGGAGGGTCCCGGTGTGGAGTAGGGTTAAGGTTAGGGTTAGGTCCCAGGAGGCTCCAGGCGCCGAACCCACAGCAGAGCAGTGGTCTCCCCGAAGGGTTGAGTTGAGAGGGCACAAGGGAAGGTGCCGGTCAGGATCCGTCTTTGCCGAGGCTACACACGTCGATTGGCCCCTGGTCGTGGAGGCCTCCGGAATCCTCTCGGGCAGCCGCAGCTGGGCCTGGGAAAGGAAATGGTGAGTTTCCAGGTTCCATGCTGAGTGAGCCTGCACGGCTTCTGGACCCCAGGCGCGTGGTGTTTTCAGACGTTGCAATTGGGTCCCCTTGCGGAGACAGACTTAGCTGAGGTTAGGGTTCAGTCCACGGACGTCGCCAGCGCTGAAGACACTCTGGTCTCGTGAGTGAGACTGCACCGCTTCAGAAACCTCTAAGGGTGAAACAAGATGTTAGTTGAAGGATGGTTTCACCACACTATTGCTTCGCAGAGCTGAGTGGTGGCGCTTTCCGTAGAGTTGCCCACGTGGGTTTTCTAACAGGTACAAACTAGTGACATCAAGTGGTAGTTGAGAGATGGTTTCACCACAGAGTGGAGGATATGGCGCTTCTCTCATAGTTGCTCGCGTACGTTTTCCACCCCGTCCAAATTAGTGAAACCGAATGTTTCTTGAAAGAGGGTTCCCCGAAATGTTGTTGTTTCCCATATTTGAGTATAAGGCACTTTCCCTGTAGGTGTCGCATAGGTTTTCAAACTGTTCCAACCTTGTGCAACAAGAGGTTAGTTGACTGAGGGTTTGAGCAGACTCTTGTGCAGAGTTGAGTGTATGGCACTTTCCGCATAGGCTCCGCATAGGTTTCAAAGATGTTTTTCATCGTAGGGATACCAGATGTCAGTTGAAAGATGTTTCATACAGTCGTGCATACGGCAGTTTCGGTGTTGGCCCCACATGGGTCTTCAAACACTTCTAACTTGGTGACGCCCGACGTCAGTGGATAGATAGATGGTTTCACCACACGGTTGTTTCCCAGGGTTGAGTGCATGGCACATTCGGTGTAGGCCCCACATGGGTCTTCAAACTAAGAGCGGTCTAATGTACTGAAACAGGATGCTGGTTGAAAGATGGTTTCCGCACAGTGCTTTTTGCCAGACCCGAGTATATGACACTTTATTCTTAGGCCCCACATAGGTTGTCGAATACCTCTAACGTAGTGAGACCTGATGGTAGTTGAAGGATGGTTTCTCCACGGTAATTTTTCAGCGTGGAGTGTATCTCGTTTTCCTCATAGGTTTTCAAACACTTCTCAGCGAAGCAAGATGTTAGTTGATAAATGGCTTATTTATGAAAAGTGTCACATACTTAACGCGGTGTAAAATCACTGTGCGGAAACATCTTTCAACCCACAACTTGTTCCACAAAGTTAGAAATGTTGGAATCCTAGACATAGAAGTAACAAGGAAAGTGCACTTTACTCACTTTGTCAAGGATCGTTGTAGACAAACCACTTTTCAACCAAACTCTGGTTTAACTAAGTGGGAAGTGTTCGCAAACGCTTGCGGGGCCACAAAGACACTGCCATGTACTCAGCGCTGTGAAACACCAGTGTGGTGATGCCTTTTACCAACTAACATCTGCTTTCACGGCATAGGTTTTCAAGTGTTTGAAAACCCATGTGGGGACGAAACGGAAAGGGCCATAGGCTGAAGTGTATGAAACACTGTTGGGGGAACCACCTTCCAACTAAAATGCTGTTTCAGTATGTTGGAAGCGTTTGCAAACCTCTGCGGGGCTTAGGCGGAAATGCCTACACGCAGCTCTGTGAAACAACCACGGGGAAAGAGTCTTTCACCTAACATCAGGTTTCAGTAAGCGAGAACTCTTTGAAAACCTATGCGGGGCCTACAGGGTAAGGGCCAGAGAGTCACCTCCGTGAAACAACACCGTGGGGAAACCGACTTTCAAGTAACATCTATGTGATTTCACAAAGTGAGAAGTGTTTGAAAACCCATGCAGGGCCTGGGCGGCGAGGGCCCGTACACTCAACTCCGTGAAAAAACACTGTGGGGTATCCAGCTTGCAACTAACCTCTTCTTTCGGCAAGTAGAATTGGAAAGCCTAGGTGGGTCGTACGGGGACAGTGCCATGCACTCAACTCTGTGAAACAGAAAAGGGTGAGGGAAACATCTTTCCACTAACATCTTGTTTCACCAAGTTAAAAATGTTTCAAAGCCAATGCAGCACCTACACCGAGTGTGCCTTATACCCAATACCATGAAAACACGCTAGGGAAATCTTTCTCCCATCGTCTTATTCATTAAGTTTGAAGCGTCTGGAGACCTATGCGGAGCCTAGGTGGAAAGTTCTATGTACTCAACTCTACCAGGCAGCACTTGAGGGAGACTATCTTTCAACGAACATCTTGTTTCACTAAGTCACAAGTGTTTGGAAAACACTGTAGGCCTACCCTGACCAGTGCCTTGTACCTAACTTTAGGAAGTACCGTGGGGATACCATCATTCAACTAACGGCTACGTTTCACAACGTGAGAAACGTTAGTAAATACGTGCGGGGCCTACACGGAAAGTGCCTTATACTCACCTCTGGAAAAAAGAGTGAAACATCGGGTTTCGCTACGTTACAATTGCTTGAAAACTAGGCGGGACCTAGAGGTGCCCTGGGCACCGTCACGGTCGAGAGACAATCTCCCAACATCTGGTTTCACTCGGTTACAAGTGTTTAAAACACACGCGGGGCCTCTGTGGAGAGTACCCAACACTCCACTCCGTGAAACACACACTGTGGGGAAACCACCTGTCAACCTCTATGGGGTTTCTTTGAGGTAGAAGTGTTTGAAAACCTATGAGAAGCCAACTGGTTAAGTGCCATACCTGCGCTCAACGGTGAACAACGACGGTGTGCTAAAACAATATTTCAACTAACAACATCTGGTTACACTAATTTAAAAGTGTTGGAAAACTATTCAGGGTCTGGGAGGAGAGTGCCATATGCTCAACTCTGTGACAGAACACAGTGGGGAACACCGTCTTCCGACTAACGTGTGTCAGTTTGAAAACCATGAGGAGCTACACCCGGAAGGGACTTACTCTATGAGACGCCCTAGGGAAACCGTCTTTGAAGTAACTTCTCGTTTCACAAACTTACAAGTGTTTGAAAACCCATGCATGCAAGGCCTGCGCAGAAAGTGCCTATAGTCAACCCTGTGAAACAACACTGTGGGTCTCCACGTTTCAACCAACCTCTCGTTTCACTTAGTGAGAAGGGTTTGAAAAACCTACGTGCGTTCTACGCAATGAGTGCCATATGCTCAACTCTGTAAGACAACACTGGTGAAACCATCCTTCAAATAGCATCATGGTTCACTGTTGGAAGTGTTTGAAAACCTATGCGGAGCCTACCCCGAAAGTATCTTACACTGCACTCTGGCAAAGACTTTGGGGAAGCCGTCCTTCAACTGACATTTTACTTCACTATGTTACATGTGGTTGCAAACCATGCGGCGCCTACAGCCAAAGTGCCACCCATATACTCAACTCTGTGAAACAACGTTGTGGGGAAACGGGTTCAACTAACACCTGGTTTCACTACGTAAGAAGTGTTTGAGAAACCCGTCGGGCCCTCTGTCAAACTGCACATTGCAGAAGCCCTCTTTTAGCCAACATCTTACATCTCTAGCGTATGGATGGCACGTATGCTATGTACATTGTTTGTGTCTGTGTGTTATTTGTGTGGTGAATGTGGTGTGTGTATGGTGTGTCAGTGCTTTGTAGGTGCTGAATGTGTCCTTCTGTGTTGTCCTCGAGTGTCATATATGTGTTGTGATTGTAGTATATCAGCTACGTATGCGCCGCATAGAACGTTTGTGCGTGTGTGTGTGTTTTGTATGTGGTGCACGTGGGGTTTTGTGGTGTGGCATACGGGTGGAGTTTGGGCAGTAAAAGTGTGGTGTGTGTGGTGTGCGTGGTGTCTGTATTTCATAGATGTATGGACTCTCATGGCGTGTGTATTGTGGATGTGGTGTCTGTGTAGTGTAAGTGCGTGGTGTGCGGTATAAGTTTGGCATGTATGTGGTGTATATATGGAGTGTGTTTGTGTGCTATACGTGTGTACGGTGTGTATATGTGTGGTACGTGTATTAGGTGTAGTAAGTAGTGTGTGGAAGATGTCTGTGTGATGTGTAAGTGGTTTGGTGTGTATGTGGTGACTGGGTGAGGTGTTTGTGTGGTATTCACGTGTCATGCGAGGTATGTTTGTACCCTGTTGTGTGTCCGGTGTAGGAGGGGTGTGGCTGTGTGGCATATGTGTCACCGTTGTGTCTCTATGTGCAGTGTGTGTGGTGTCCTTGTAGTCGATGCGTAGAGGAGGGAGCATCTGTCTTCCGTATAAGTGGCGTAGGTTTGGGGTGTGGGGCGTGTATGTGGAGGGTGTATGCGTGGTATACGAGCAGTGGTTTGTTTGGAAACTGTGTGCTGTATGTGTGTTGAGTGTGGTAATACTGTGCGAGGGTGATAACTGTGGGTGTGTGGGGCATGTGTGATGTGTGTTGGATATGTCTGTGGCATATGCATGGTGTGTGTGTGGTGAGCATGTGGTGTGTGTGATGTATGCATGTGTAGACGGTGTATGTGGCATGCAGGTGTGTAGGTCGTAGGAAGGTGGCCAATGCGGCGTGCCAGGTGTGTGGAATGTGCAGGGGGTGCGTGAATGTGTGTTATAAGTGTCTTGAGTGTCTTGCACGGGTGGCCGTGTGTGGTGTGTTTTCCTTAAATGTTTTGGGTGTGTGTGTTGTGTGTTTGGGTACTGTGGTATGTGTGATATATGTGTGGGTTTCCGTGTAATTCGTGTCTTGTGTAGGCTGCACGTTAGTTGAAAGTGCAGTTTGACAGAGTTGATTGAGTATATGGCACTTTCCACATGGTCCCCGCCTAGGTTTTCAAACACTTCTAACTCAGTGAAACAAGGTGTTAGCAACACGATGGGTTTTCCCCACAGTGTTATTTCACAGAGTTGAGTGTATGGCACGTTCGTCGTCGTTCCCAGCAGTGTTTCAAACGCTTCTAACTTGGAGAAACAAGATGTTAGTTGAAAGACGCTTTCCCCAAAGTGCCATTTTCACAGAGTTGAATATATGGCACTTTCTTTCTGCACAGTCCCTGAATAATTTTTCAAACCCTTCTAACAGTGAAACTGGATGTTAGTTCAAAGGACGCTTTCCCACCGTGTTGGTTCCCAGAGATGAGTATATGGCGGAGACCTTGGAGGCCCTGCATACGTTCTCAAAACTTCCAACTGGGTGAAACATGTGAGTTGAAAGATGCTTTCTCCACAGGAGTCTTTCGCGACGGCTGGTGTGTGTGACTTTCCACATCATTCCCTGCATAGGTTGTCAAACTCTTCTCACGTAGTGAAACGACAGGCTAGTTACAAGACATTCTCCCCACAGTGTTGTATCACAGGGTTGAGTATATGGCACTTACCCTCTAGGCCCCGCGTAGGTTTTCACACGGTTCTCACTGAGCGAAACCACATATCAGGTGAAAGCTGGTTTCGCTACAGTGTTGTTTGGCAGGATTGGGTATACGGCCCTTTCCGCATGGGCCCGCGTAAGTTTTTCAAACACTTCTAACTTAGAGACACCAGATGTGACTTGAAAGATGGTTTCTCCACAGTATGTTTTCTGTGAATCGAGAATTCTGAGAAACTCGAGAATTCCGTTGAAGACGAATCTTCGTTCCCAAAGCAGTTTTTCAAACACTTCTAACATGGTGAAATAAGATGGTAGTGGAAAGATGGTTTCCCCAAGAGCTGCTTGACAGAGTGGAGTGTATGACACTTTCCGCCAAAGCCCCCACAGGTTTGCCAACACTTCTTACTTAGAGAAACAAGATGTGAGTGGAAAGATGGTTTCCCCACAGTGTTGTTTTCACAGGGTTGAGGGTATGGCACTTTCCTTCCAGGCCCCACATGGGTTTTCCAACACTTCCACGTTAGTGGAGCCAGAGGTTAGTGGAAAGATGGTTTCCGTAGAGTGCAGATTGACTGAGTTGTGTACAAGGCACTTCACTCTCCACATAGGCCTCCCACATGGGTGTTCCAACACTTCCAACGTTGTGACACCAGACGTTAGGTGAAAGATGGTTTCTCCACAGGATTCTTTCACAGTGGCTGGTATATGTCACTTTCCACATCGTTCCCCACATAGGTTTTCAAACTCTTCTAACCTAGTGATTGATACAAGCTGTTAGTTGAATGTTGGTTTTCCCCAGAGTGAAGTCTGACAGAGTTGGGTACATGGAACTTGACGCGTAGTCCCCGCGCAGGTTTTCAAGCCCTTGGAACTGAGTGAAACTAGGTGTTAGCTAAAAGATGGTGTCCTCTGAGTGTGCCTTCACGCGGGTGACTATACGGCACCTACCTTGCCGGCCCCGCAAAGTTGTCAGACAGCTCTCTTCTAGTGCAGCAAGATATTAGGAGAAAGACCGTTTCGCCACACCATGTTTCACATGATGGAGCGTAGGGCACTTTCTACGCAAGCCACCGTAGGTTCGCAAACACTCGGACCCGAGTGAAATGAGATGCTAGCTGAAAGATGGTTTCTCCACAGGGTGGAGGGTGACTTTCCACGTCGTTCTCCGCATAGAATTTCAAACAGTGCCAACCTGGTGATACAACATGTTCCTGGAAAGATGGTTTCCCCAAATGTGCAGCCTTCACTATAGGCCTCCCATCACTGTTCCGCCTCTTCTCACTTAGGGAAAGGAGATGTTAGCTGAAAGGTGTTTCCTCCCACCCCCCCACCCCCGCCCCCCACGGTTTTGTTACACACAGTCGAGGACAGAGCACTTGCCGTGTACGTCTGCATACGCTTTCAAACTCTTGCAACTTAGTCAAACAAGGTGTCAGCTGAGAGACGGTTTCTCTGCAGGACTCTTTCAGAGTATCGAGTACTTGTCACTTTCCACATCATGCCCCGCGTAGGTTTTCAAACGCTTCTGACTTAGTGATACAAGATGTCAGTTGAAGGGCGGTTTCCCCGAAGGGCAAACATTTGACAGAGTTGAGTGGCACGCGCCGCATAAAGCCCCCACAGGCTTCACACGCTTCTTACCTGGTGAAACCCAATGTAGTTGAAAGAAGGTTTTCCCCAACAGTGTTGTTTCACAGCGCTGAGAGTCTAGGCCCCACATGGGATTGCAAACACTTCCAAGTTAGTGGAACCAGAGGTGAGTGGAAAGCGTCTCTCCAAAGTGCAGTTTGCCCGAGTCGACTATATGGCACCTTCCACGGAGGCCCCACGATACGCGTTTGTTCAAACGCAGGTCTAACTTAGCGATACAAGATGTTCCTTCACAGAGCCGAGTTTGTGGCACTGACCTTACATGTGGGCGCCGCATAGGTTTTTCGAACAGTTCTCCCCCAGTGAGCCAAGATGTTAGTTGCCAGATGGCTTCTCCACTGGACTTTCTCACACTGCCGAGTAAATGTCACTTGCCCCTTCTTTGCCCGCAGAGGATTTCCGGCAAAGCTAACCTAGTGATACGGGATGTTATTTGAAAGGTGGTTTCCCCAAAGTGCCTCTTGACAGAGTCGCGTATATGGCACCTTCATCATAGGCCCCGAATGGGTTTTCAGACACCTGTGCCCAGTGAAACGTGATGTCAGTCCACAGTATTCTCTCCCACTGTCGAGTATATGTCACTTTCCCCCTGGCTCCCCACAGAGGGTTTCAAACACTTCTATGTTAGTGATGCAAGCTGTTAGCCAGAAGAAGGCTCCTGCAATGTGCAGTGTGACCGTGCTCTGTATATATATGTATATGTATATGTATATGTATATGTATATGTATATGTATATATATGTATATGTATATGTATATGTATACACACATAGCACTTTGTGCTTAGGCCCCGACGGGTTTCTCAAACACTTCTAATTTAGTGAAACCACGTGTTAGTTGAAACGGTCTCCCCACAGTGTTGTTTCAGAGTTGAGTATGTGGCACTTTCGCTGTAGGCCCCGCACGAACGGTTTGCAACCACAGGTAACATAGTGAAGTAAGCTGTTAGTTGAAGGACGGCTTCTCTGCCCTCCCCCCTCCCCACACACACACCCCAGGTGTTGTTTGACAGAGTGGGGTGTCTCATACTTTTGGTGGGAGCTCCGCATAGCTTTTCAGACACGTCTAACAAGGGAACCCAGATGCTATTTGAAGGATGGTTTCACCACAGTGTTGTTTTACAGAGTTGAGCACATGGCGCTTTCTGCGTAGGAAGCCCCTCGTTTCCGAAACTCTTCTCAGTAAGGGAAACGAGAGGTGTGTTGAAAGGCCACGTCTCCACGGTGTTGTTTCACAGAGTTGACTCTACAGCACTTTCGTCGCAGGCCCTGCATGGGTCTTGAAGCCCTTGTCACTTTGGGAAACGAGCTGTTATTTGAAAAGTGGTCTCCCCCCAACGTCTCAGAGTTGAGGGTAGGGCCCTTGCCGCGTAGACCCCCAGCAGTTTCCAAACACTCTTAAGTTAGTGAAACCCGGTGTTATTTGAGTGCTCGTTTCAGCACACCATCGTTTCTCACAGTTGAGTAGACGGCACTCAACCGTTAGGCTTCTCGTAGGTTTTCAAACCCTTCTACCTTAGAGAAACCACATGGTAGTTGAAGGGCGGTTTGCCCACAGTGTTGTTCCCAAGAGTTGAGAGCATACGGTCCCGTGCGCTAGGCGCCTGCGAGCCTTTTGAAACACCTGTGGTTTAGTGAACCCAGATGTTAAGAGACAGATTGTGTCCCCACAGTGTCGTCTCACAGGGTTCATTATATGGCACTCTCGTGGTAGGCCCCGCAACGTTTGGAGCTACGTCTACCTTAGCGAAGCGAGATGTCAGTGGAACGACGGCTTTCACCGTGTTATTTGCCAGAGCGCAGTGTGAGATACGTTCGGGCTAGGCTCCGCGTAGCTTTGCAAACACTTAAAAGTGTTAAAACGAGGGAACACAGATGCTGTTTGAAGGAGGGTTTCACCAGTGTTGTTTTACAGACTTGCGCACAAGGCCCTCTCTGCGTAGTACCCACGTAGGCTTTCGAACCCTTCTCACTAAGCGAAACGAGCGGCTAGGTGAAACGTGGAGACTCACAGTGTTGTCTCACAGAGTTGAGTGTATGGCATTTTCCGTCTAGGCCCTGCATAGGTTGTCAAACACTTCTCACTTTGTGAAACGAGATGTGACGGGAAAGATGGTTTCCCCCACAGCGTCTCAGAGAGTTGAGTATACGGCAGGTTCGTTGTAGTCTCCGGATGCTTCTCAAACACTTCCAACTTAGTGAAACCACTTGGTAAGTGGAAGAAGCTTTCCCCACAAGGTCGTGTCACAGAGTTGAGTGTAAGTCACTTTCTACATAAGCCTCCGCAGGTCTTCAAACACGTCTGCCTTAGTGAACTGAGATGTTAGTTGAAAGGTGTTTTCTCCACCGTGTTTTTCCCCATAGCCGAGTATATGGCACTCACCGTCCACGTCTGCATACGTTTTCAAACTCTTCTAACTTAGGCAAACAAGGTGTTAGTTGAAAGATGGTTTCTCCACAGTATGTTTTCACAGAGTCGAGAACGTGGCTCTTTCCTCATTGTTCCTAGCAACGTACGTCTAACATGGTGAAACAAGATATTAGTTGGAAGATGGTTTCCCTAAAAATTGACAGTGGAGCAGATGGCACTTTCCGCCTAAGCACCCCCCCCCCCGCAAGTTGCGAAACACTCCTACGAAATGAACCCAGATGTTACTTGAAAGACGGTTTCACCACAGTCGTGTTGCGCAGCGTTGAGCAAATGACACTTTCTTTGTAGACCTGGCATAGGTTTTCAACCACTTCTAGGTGAAGAGCAGTTAGCTGCAACTTGGATTCACCACAGTGTTGTGTCACAGAGTTGAATGCATGCTCTACGCGCCTAGGTCCCGTGGGTCTTCTCAGACACTTGTAACCGAGTGAAACCAGAGGCTAGAAGAAAGAGTCTTTCCCCCACAGTGCTGTTTCACAGAGTTGAGTGTATGGCACTTTCGGACTAGGCCCCACATGGTTTGCATCTACATCTAACATAGTGAATTAAAATGTGAGTTGGAGGACGGCTTCCCCAGGTGTTGTTTGACAGAGTGGAGTGTATGATTCTTGCGGTGTAGGCTCTGCATAAGTTTTCAAACACTTCTAACAGGGGAGCCCAGATGGTATGTGAAGGGTGGTCCCCCACCGTGTTGCTTTAGAGAGTTGAGCACATGGCACTTTCTACGTAGAACGGCATACGTCTCTCAAACACTTCTAACTGAAACGAGAGGTTAGTTGAAGGTGGAGTCCCCACAGTGTTGTTTCACAGAGTTGACCAGGTGGCACTTTCGGCGCAGGCCCTACAAGGGTTTTCAAACGCTTGTAAGTTTGTGAAATGAGATGTGAGTTGAAAGATGGTTTCTCCACAGTGTCTCACAGAGTTGAGTCTGTGGCGCTTTCGGTGTCATCTCCGCGTGGTTTTCAAACACTGCTAACTTACCGAAACAACATGTTAGTTGGAAGAGGGTTTCCCCGACTGTGTTGTGTCTCGGAGTTGAAAATATGGCACTCTCCTCATAGACCCTGGATAGTTTTCAAACAAGCTTGAAGCAGGGAAACCAGATGTCAGCTGAAAGATCGTTTTGCCACACCATTGTCTCTCACAGTCGAGTCCATGGCACTTAACCGTTAGGCTTCCCATGGGTTTTCAAAGACTTCTACCTTAGGGAAACCAGACGGTAGTTGAACGATGGTTTCCCCATAGTGTTGTTTCACAGACTTGACTGTATGGCACTGTCCGTGTGGCCTCCACTTAGGTTTTCAAACCCTTGTAACTACGCGCACTGAGAAGCTAATGATAAGGTCGTTTCACCACAGTGTTGTTTGATTGAGTGGCGCGTATGGCGCTAGCCACATGGGCCCCGCATGTGTTTTCAAACACTTGTAACAGTGAAACCAGATAGTAGTTGAGCGATCCTTTCACCACACTGGTATTCACACAGTTGAGTATAAGGCACCTTGCGATTAGGCAATCCTACGAGAGCATAGGATTTCCACACACTGCTCACTTAGAGAAACCAGCTGGTAGTCGAAGATCGTTTTCCCACAGTGTTGTTTCACAGAGTCGAGTATATGGCACGGTCTTCATAGGCCCCTCAGGGGTTTGAAACCCTTCTAACTCTTTTTTAGTTAAAAGTTTTTAGTTAAAAGTCAGTTTGTCCTATGTTGTTTCCCAGAGTTGAGCGTACGGTGGGTGCTATGCACCTAAGCCCCCTCCCCCCGTCTTTTCAAACCCTTGTAACCTCGCGAATCCAGATGCTCGGAGAAAGACTGTGTCACCATAGTGTCTGTTCTCGGGGCTGAGTATATGGCACTTTCGTTGTGGGCCCCGCGTGGTTTTCAAACACATCAAACTTAGGGAAATAAGATGTGAGTTGGAGGACGGCTTCCACCAAGTGTTGTTCGACACGGTGCAATGTAAGATACACTCGGTGTAGCCGACGCATGGCATTTCAAACACGTCTGACAAGTGAACCCAGGTGATATTTGGAGGATGGTATCACCACACTGTTGTTTTACAGAGTTGAGCATACGGCACTCTCTGCGTAGTCCCTGCATAGGTCTTCAAACACTTCGAACTTAGTGCACCAAGATGTTAGTTGAAAGAGGGTTTCTCCACAGGATTCTCTACAGTGTCCTGTACATGTCACTCTCCACATCGTTCCCCACATAGAGCTTCACAGACTTCTACGCGACACGACACGTTAATTGACAGGCCATTTCCACAAAGTGCATTTTGACAGAGTTGAGGATGTGGCACTTTCACCATAAGCCCTGCATTGATTTTCCAACACTTCGAACCTAGCGAAACAAGATGGTAGTTGAACGATTGTTTTCATTACACTGCTGCTTCACAGAATCGAGCCTATGGCACTTTCATGTATCCCGAGCACAGTTTTCCAAACACTCGAACCTTAGTGAAACCTGATGTTAATCGAACAGTGGTCTCCTCACAGAGTTGTGTAGATGGCACCTTGCGGAGGCCATTCAAGTGTTTCTAAACACTTCAGACTTTGTGAAACCAGGTATTAGTTGAAAGACGGTTGCCCCACAGTGTTGTTTCACAGGGAGATGGGTGTTTAGCACCTTCCGCTTGGGCCCCTCATAGGTTTTCAAACACTTCCACCTTAGCGTAATGGGCTGTCACTTGAAAGATGGTTTCCCCCGTAACTTATCAGACAGGTGTGTATGTGACACTTTTGATGTCGCCCCCCGCATGGGTGTTCAAGCACACTAAGATAGCGACACCAGATGTTAACGGATAGATGTTTGCACCACACAATCGTTTCAGAGGGTTGAGTACCGGGCACTTTGGCTGTAGTCCCCGCATGAGTTTTTAGCCACTTCTAGTGTCGTGAAACAAGACATTGGTTGAAAGATGTGTTGTTTGCCAGAGTTGACTATGTGGCACCTTATGCATAAGCTTTATGCAAAGGCTTTGGAACACGCCTAGCAACGTGAAACCGTTAAGTTAGTTGAAAGATGGTTTCCCCACAGCAGTTTTTAGAGTCGAGTATATGTCACTTTCCCCATAGTCCCTAGTGTATGTTTTAAAGCAGTTCTAACAGTGAAACAAGTTGTTAATGGGAAAGTTTTTATCCCACAATATTGTTTCACAGAGTGGAGTATATGGCGCCTTCCTCTAGGGCCCTCATAAGTTTTTAAACTTTTCTGAATTTCTGACATCAGATGGTAGTTGAAAGAGGATTTCACCTCTTTCACGTGTTGTCTCACGGAGTTGAGTATACGGCACTTTCCTCATAGACCCGGCATAGGGTTTCAAGTACTTCGGTTAGTGAAACAAGATATTAGTTGAAAGACCGTTTCTCCATAATACTCTTTCACACAATCAAGAATATGCCACTTTCATCGTAATTCCCCGAAAATGTTTACAGAAACTTCTAACGGTGAAACAAGATGTTTCAACCGAAGGGCTGAGTTGAGGGCACAAAGGAGGGTGCCGGTCAGGATCCGTCTTTGGCTGCCAAGGCCACACACCTCGATCGGCCCTGGTGGAGGAGGCCTCCAGAATCCTCTCGGGCAGCTGTAGTGGGGCCTGGGAAACGACATGCTGAGCTTCCAGGTTCCATGCCGTGTCAGCCTGCACCGCTTCTGGATCCTAGACGCGTGGTGTTGTCAACCGTTGGAATTCGGTCCCCATGGCGAGAGAGCCTTAGCTAGGGTTAGGGTTCGGTCCAGGGACGTCGCCCGGGCCGAAGCGACTCCGGTCTCGTGATCTCCCTCGTGGGCTGAAGTGAGGGCACATGACAGAAGGCGGCTCAATTGCAGGGTTAGGGTTCGAGGCAGGCTTACGTTTCGGTGGAGGGTCACGGTTCGCGGAAGTGTTAGGGTTACGGTTACGTCCCAGGAGGCCCCAGGCGCCGAACGCACAGAAGGGCAGTGGTCGCCCCGAAGGGATGAGTTGAGGGCACAAGGGATGGTGCCGGTCAGCATCCGTCTTTGTCTGCCAAAGCCATAGACGTGATTGGGCCCCTGGTCGAGGAGGCCTCCGGAAACCTGTCGGGCAGCTGAGGCCGGACTTGGGAAACGACATGGTGAGCTTCCAGGTTCCATGCCGAATCAGCCTGCACAGCTTCTGGATCCCTGGGGCGTGGTGCTGTGAGACGTTGGAATTGGGTCCCCATGGCGAGAGAGCCTTAGCTAGGGTTAGGGTTCGGTCCAGGGACGTCGCCAGGGCCCAAGCGACTCAGGTCTCATGATCTCTCTCGAGGGCTGAAGTGAGGGCTCAACAACAAGGCGGCTCAAGTGCAGGGTTAGGGTTCCAGGCAGGCTTAGGTTTCGGTGGCGGGTCCCGGTTCGTGGTAGGGTTAGGGTTACGTCCCAGGAGGCTCCAGGCGCCGAACACACAGCAGGGCAATGGTCTCCCCGAAGGGCTGAGTTGATGGCACCAAGGAGGGTGCCGGTCAGGATCCGTCTTTGGCTGCCAAGACCACACACCTCGATCGGCCCCTGGTCGAGGAAGCCTCCGGAATCCTCTCGGGCAGCTGCAGCCGGATCTGGAAACGACCTGGTGAGCTTCCAGGTTCCTTTCTGAGTCAGGCTGCACCGCTTCTGGATCACCGGCGCATGGTGTTGTCAGACGTGGGGATTGGGTCCCCATGGCGACAGAGCCTTACCTAGGGTTAGGGTTCGGTCCAGGGACGTCGCCCGGGCCAACGCGACTCCAGTCTCGTGATCTCCCTCGAGGGCCGAAGTAAGGGCTCAACACCAAGGCGGCTCAAGTGCAGGGTTAGGGTTCGAGGCAGGCTTAGGTCTCGGTGGCGGGTCCCGGTTCGTGGTAGGCTTAGGGTTAGGTTTAGGTCCCATGAGGCTACAGGTGCTGAACCCACAGCAGGGCAGTGGTCTCCCTGAAGGGCTGATTTGAGGGCACAGTGGAAGGTGTCGGTCAGGATTTGTCTTTGTCTTCCAATGCCACACGCGTCGAATGGCCCATGGTTGAGGAGGCCTCCGGATTCCTCTCAGACAGCTGCAGCCGGGCCTGGGAAACGACATGGTGAGCTTCCAGTTTCCATCCTGAGTGTGCACCGCTTCTGGACCCCAGGCGCGTGGTGTTGTCAGACGTTGAAATTGGGTCCCCTTGCGGAGACAGCCTTAGCTAGAGTTAGGGTTCGGTCCAGGGACGTCGCCAGGGCCTAAGCGACTCTGGTCTCGTGATCTCCCTCTTGGGCTGAAGTGAGGGCCCATGCAACAAGGCGGCTCAAGTGTAGGGTTAGGGTTCGAGGCAGGCTTAGGTTTCAGTGGAGGGTCCCAGTTCGGGGTAGGGTTACGGTTAGGGTTAGGGCCCAGGAGGCTCCAGGCGCCAAAGGCAAAGCAGGGCAGTGGTCTCCCTGAACGGCTGAGTTGAGGGCACAAGGGTCGGTGTCAGTCAGGAACCTTCTTAGGCTGCCAAGGCCACACACGTGATTCGACCTCCGGTCGAGAAGGCCTCCGGAATCGTCTCGGGCCACTGCAGCCGGGCCTGGGAAACGACATGGTGAGCTTCCAGGTTCCATGCTGAGTGAGCGTGCACTGCTTCTCGACCCCAGGCGCGTGGTGTCGTTAGACATTTGTATTGGGTCCTCATGGGGAGAGAGCCTTAGCTAGGGTTAGGGTTCGGTCCAGGGACTTTGCCTGGGCCGAAGAGACTCCGGTCTCATGATCTCCCTCGAGGGCTGAAGTGAGGGCCCTTGCCACAGGGCGGCTCAAGTGTAGGGTTAGGGTTCAAGGCAAGCTTAGGTTTCGGCGAAGTGTCCTGGTTCAGGGTAGGGGTAGGGTTAGGGGGTTCGGGGCTCGGAGGCTCCAGGCGTCGAACCCACAACAGGGCATGGGTCTCCCCAAAGGGCTGAGTGGAGGGCACAAGAGACGGTGTCGGTCAGGGTCCGTCTTTGGCTGCCAAGGCCACACAAGTGATTGGGACCCTGGTGGAGGAGGCCTCCGGAATCCTCTCGGGAAGCTGCTGCCGGGATTAGGAAACGACACGGTGAGCTCCAGGTCCCATGCCGGGTGAGCCTGCACCGCTTATGGACCCCAGGCGCGTGGTGTTGTCTGACGTTGCAATTGGGTCCCCTTGAGGAGAGCGCCTTAGCTAGGGTTAGGTTTCGGTTCAGGGACGTCGCCAGGGCTGAATCGACTCTGGTCTCCTGATCTCCCTCGAGAGCTGAAGTGAAGGTCCATGCCACAAGGTGGCTCAAGTGCAGGGTTAGGGATCGAGGCAGGCTTAGGTGTGGGTGGAGAGTCCCGGTTCGGGGTAGGTTAGCGTTAGGTTTAGGTCCCAGGAGGCTCCAGGCGCTGAACCCACAGCAGGGCAGTGCTCTCCCCGAAGGGCTGAGTTGAGGGCACAAGGGAGGGTGTCGGTCAGGATCCGTCTTTGCCTGCCAAGGTCACACACGTGATTGGGCCCCTGATCGAGAAGGTCTCGGGAATCCTCTCGGGCAGCGGCAGCCGTGCCTGGGAAACATGGTGAGCTTCAAGTTTCCATGCTGAGTGAGCCTGCACGGCTTTGGATCTCAGGAGCGTGGTATTGTCAGATGTTGGAATTGTGTCTTTTACGGGAGAGAGCCTCAGCTAGCGTTAGGGTTCGGTCCAGGGAGGTCGCCAGGGCTGAAGCGACTCCGGTCTCGTGATCTCCCTGTAGCGCTGAAGTGAGGGCCCATGCCACAATGCGGCTCAAGTGTAAGGTTAGGGTTCGAGGCAGGCTTAGGTTTCGGTGGAAGGTCCCGGTGTGGAGTAGGGTTAAGGTTAGGGTTAGGTCCCAGGAGGCTCCAGGCGCCGAACCCACAGCAGAGCAGTGGTCTCCCCGAAGGATTGAGTTGAGAGGGCACAAGGGAAGGTGCCGGTCAGGATCCGTCTTTGCCGAGGCTACACACGTCGATTGGCCCCTGGTCGTGGAGGCCTCCGGAATCCTCTCGGGCAGCCGCAGCTGGGCCTGGGAAAGGAAATGGTGAGTTTCCAGGTTCCATGCTGAGTGAGCCTGCACGGCTTCTGGACCCCAGGCGCGTGGTGTTTTCAGACGTTGCAATTGGGTCCCCTTGCGGAGACAGCCTTAGCTAGAGTTAGGGTTCGGTCCAGGGACGTCGCCAGGGCCTAAGCGACTCTGGTCTCGTGATCTCCCTCTTGGGCTGAAGTGAGGGCCCATGCAACAATGCGGCTCAAGTGTAGGTTTAGGGTTCGAGGCAGGCGTAGGTTTCGGTGGAGGGTCCTGGTTCTTGGTAGTGTTATGGTTAGTGTTAGGTCCCAGGAGGGTCCAGGCGCCGAACCCACAGCAGGGCAGTGCTCTCCCCGAAGGGCTGAGTAGAGGGCACAAGGAAGGGTGTCGGTTAGGATGCGTCTTAGCCTGCCAAGGACACACACGTGATGCGGCCCTGGTGGAGGATGCCTCTGGAATCCTCTCGGGCAGCTGCAGCCCAGCCTGGGAAAAGACATGGTGAGCTCCAAGTTTCATGTGTGGTGCGCCTGCATCGCTTCTGGACCCCAGGCGTGTGGTGTTGTCAGACGTTGCAATTGGGTCCCCTTGGGGAGACAGCCTTAGCTAGGGTTAGTGCTCGGTCCAGGGACGTCGTCAGCGTTGAAGCGACTCAAGTCTCGTGATCTCCCTCGAGGGCTGAAGTGAGGGCCCACGGCCCAAGGCAGCTCAAGGGTAGCATTAGGTTTCGAGGCAGGCTTAGGTTTCGGTAGAGGGTCACGGTTCCGGGTAGGTTAGGGTTAGGTTTAGGTCCCAGGAGGTTCTAGGCGCCGAATCCACAGCAGGGCAGTGGTCTCCCCGAAGGGCTGAGTTGAGGGCACTTGGGAGGGGGGGTGGGGTGCTGGTCAGGATCCGTCTTGGCTGCCAAGGACACACATGTCGATGGGCCTCTGGTCGTGGAGGTTTCCGGAATCTTCTCAGGCAGCTGCAGCCCGGCCTGGGAAAAGACATGGTGAATTTCCAGGTTCCATGCCGAGTGAGACTGCACTGCTTCTGGACCCCAGGCGCGTGGCGTTGTTAGACATTTGTATTGTGTCTCCATGAGGAGAGAGCTTTAGCTAGCGTTAGGGTTCGGTCCAGGGACGTCGCCAGGGCTGAAGCGACTCCGGTCTCGTGATCTCCCATGAGGGCTGAAGTGAGGGCCCATGCCACAATGCGGCTCAAGTGTAAGGTTAGGGTTCGAGGCAGGCTTAGGTTTCGGTGGAGGGTCCCGGTGTGGAGTAGGGTTAAGGTTAGGGTTAGGTCCCAGGAGGCTCCAGGCGCCGAACCCACAGCAGAGCAGTGGTCTCCCCGAAGGGTTGAGTTGAGAGGGCACAAGGGAAGGTGCCGGTCAGGATCCGTCTTTGCCGAGGCTACACACGTCGATTGGCCCCTGGTCGTGGAGGCCTCCGGAATCCTCTCGGGCAGCCGCAGCTGGGCCTGGGAAAGGAAATGGTGAGTTTCCAGGTTCCATGCTGAGTGAGCCTGCACGGCTTCTGGACCCCAGGCGCGTGGTGTTTTCAGACGTTGCAATTGGGTCCCCTTGCGGAGACAGACTTAGCTGAGGTTAGGGTTCAGTCCACGGACGTCGCCAGCGCTGAAGACACTCTGGTCTCGTGAGTGAGACTGCACCGCTTCAGAAACCTCTAAGGGTGAAACAAGATGTTAGTTGAAGGATGGTTTCACCACACTATTGCTTCGCAGAGCTGAGTGGTGGCGCTTTCCGTAGAGTTGCCCACGTGGGTTTTCTAACAGGTACAAACTAGTGACATCAAGTGGTAGTTGAGAGATGGTTTCACCACAGAGTGGAGGATATGGCGCTTCTCTCATAGTTGCTCGCGTACGTTTTCCACCCCGTCCAAATTAGTGAAACCGAATGTTTCTTGAAAGAGGGTTCCCCGAAATGTTGTTGTTTCCCATATTTGAGTATAAGGCACTTTCCCTGTAGGTGTCGCATAGGTTTTCAAACTGTTCCAACCTTGTGCAACAAGAGGTTAGTTGACTGAGGGTTTGAGCAGACTCTTGTGCAGAGTTGAGTGTATGGCACTTTCCGCATAGGCTCCGCATAGGTTTCAAAGATGTTTTTCATCGTAGGGATACCAGATGTCAGTTGAAAGATGTTTCATACAGTCGTGCATACGGCAGTTTCGGTGTTGGCCCCACATGGGTCTTCAAACACTTCTAACTTGGTGACGCCCGACGTCAGTGGATAGATAGATGGTTTCACCACACGGTTGTTTCCCAGGGTTGAGTGCATGGCACATTCGGTGTAGGCCCCACATGGGTCTTCAAACTAAGAGCGGTCTAATGTACTGAAACAGGATGCTGGTTGAAAGATGGTTTCCGCACAGTGCTTTTTGCCAGACCCGAGTATATGACACTTTATTCTTAGGCCCCACATAGGTTGTCGAATACCTCTAACGTAGTGAGACCTGATGGTAGTTGAAGGATGGTTTCTCCACGGTAATTTTTCAGCGTGGAGTGTATCTCGTTTTCCTCATAGGTTTTCAAACACTTCTCAGCGAAGCAAGATGTTAGTTGATAAATGGCTTATTTATGAAAAGTGTCACATACTTAACGCGGTGTAAAATCACTGTGCGGAAACATCTTTCAACCCACAACTTGTTCCACAAAGTTAGAAATGTTGGAATCCTAGACATAGAAGTAACAAGGAAAGTGCACTTTACTCACTTTGTCAAGGATCGTTGTAGACAAACCACTTTTCAACCAAACTCTGGTTTAACTAAGTGGGAAGTGTTCGCAAACGCTTGCGGGGCCACAAAGACACTGCCATGTACTCAGCGCTGTGAAACACCAGTGTGGTGATGCCTTTTACCAACTAACATCTGCTTTCACGGCATAGGTTTTCAAGTGTTTGAAAACCCATGTGGGGACGAAACGGAAAGGGCCATAGGCTGAAGTGTATGAAACACTGTTGGGGGAACCACCTTCCAACTAAAATGCTGTTTCAGTATGTTGGAAGCGTTTGCAAACCTCTGCGGGGCTTAGGCGGAAATGCCTACACGCAGCTCTGTGAAACAACCACGGGGAAAGAGTCTTTCACCTAACATCAGGTTTCAGTAAGCGAGAACTCTTTGAAAACCTATGCGGGGCCTACAGGGTAAGGGCCAGAGAGTCACCTCCGTGAAACAACACCGTGGGGAAACCGACTTTCAAGTAACATCTATGTGATTTCACAAAGTGAGAAGTGTTTGAAAACCCATGCAGGGCCTGGGCGGCGAGGGCCCGTACACTCAACTCCGTGAAAAAACACTGTGGGGTATCCAGCTTGCAACTAACCTCTTCTTTCGGCAAGTAGAATTGGAAAGCCTAGGTGGGTCGTACGGGGACAGTGCCATGCACTCAACTCTGTGAAACAGAAAAGGGTGAGGGAAACATCTTTCCACTAACATCTTGTTTCACCAAGTTAAAAATGTTTCAAAGCCAATGCAGCACCTACACCGAGTGTGCCTTATACCCAATACCATGAAAACACGCTAGGGAAATCTTTCTCCCATCGTCTTATTCATTAAGTTTGAAGCGTCTGGAGACCTATGCGGAGCCTAGGTGGAAAGTTCTATGTACTCAACTCTACCAGGCAGCACTTGAGGGAGACTATCTTTCAACGAACATCTTGTTTCACTAAGTCACAAGTGTTTGGAAAACACTGTAGGCCTACCCTGACCAGTGCCTTGTACCTAACTTTAGGAAGTACCGTGGGGATACCATCATTCAACTAACGGCTACGTTTCACAACGTGAGAAACGTTAGTAAATACGTGCGGGGCCTACACGGAAAGTGCCTTATACTCACCTCTGGAAAAAAGAGTGAAACATCGGGTTTCGCTACGTTACAATTGCTTGAAAACTAGGCGGGACCTAGAGGTGCCCTGGGCACCGTCACGGTCGAGAGACAATCTCCCAACATCTGGTTTCACTCGGTTACAAGTGTTTAAAACACACGCGGGGCCTCTGTGGAGAGTACCCAACACTCCACTCCGTGAAACACACACTGTGGGGAAACCACCTGTCAACCTCTATGGGGTTTCTTTGAGGTAGAAGTGTTTGAAAACCTATGAGAAGCCAACTGGTTAAGTGCCATACCTGCGCTCAACGGTGAACAACGACGGTGTGCTAAAACAATATTTCAACTAACAACATCTGGTTACACTAATTTAAAAGTGTTGGAAAACTATTCAGGGTCTGGGAGGAGAGTGCCATATGCTCAACTCTGTGACAGAACACAGTGGGGAACACCGTCTTCCGACTAACGTGTGTCAGTTTGAAAACCATGAGGAGCTACACCCGGAAGGGACTTACTCTATGAGACGCCCTAGGGAAACCGTCTTTGAAGTAACTTCTCGTTTCACAAACTTACAAGTGTTTGAAAACCCATGCATGCAAGGCCTGCGCAGAAAGTGCCTATAGTCAACCCTGTGAAACAACACTGTGGGTCTCCACGTTTCAACCAACCTCTCGTTTCACTTAGTGAGAAGGGTTTGAAAAACCTACGTGCGTTCTACGCAATGAGTGCCATATGCTCAACTCTGTAAGACAACACTGGTGAAACCATCCTTCAAATAGCATCATGGTTCACTGTTGGAAGTGTTTGAAAACCTATGCGGAGCCTACCCCGAAAGTATCTTACACTGCACTCTGGCAAAGACTTTGGGGAAGCCGTCCTTCAACTGACATTTTACTTCACTATGTTACATGTGGTTGCAAACCATGCGGCGCCTACAGCCAAAGTGCCACCCATATACTCAACTCTGTGAAACAACGCTGTGGGGAAACGGGTTCAACTAACACCTGGTTTCACTACGTTAGAAGTGTTTGAGAAACCCGTCGGGCCCTCTGTCAAACTGCACATTGCAGAAGCCCTTTTTTAGCCAACATCTTACATCTCTAGCGTATGGATGGCACGTATGCTATGTACATTGTTTGTGTCTGTGTGTTATTTGTGTGGTGAATGTGGTGTGTGTATGGTGTGTCAGTGCTTTGTAGGTGCTGAATGTGTCCTTCTGTGTTGTCCTCGAGTGTCATATATGTGTTGTGATTGTAGTATATCAGCTACGTATGCGCCGCATAGAACGTTTGTGCGTGTGTGTGTGTTTTGTATGTGGTGCACGTGGGGTTTTGTGGTGTGGCATACGGGTGGAGTTTGGGCAGTAAAAGTGTGGTGTGTGTGGTGTGCGTGGTGTCTGTATTTCATAGATGTATGGACTCTCATGGCGTGTGTATTGTGGATGTGGTGTCTGTGTAGTGTAAGTGCGTGGTGTGCGGTATAAGTTTGGCATGTATGTGGTGTATATATGGAGTGTGTTTGTGTGCTATACGTGTGTACGGTGTGTATATGTGTGGTACGTGTATTAGGTGTAGTAAGTAGTGTGTGGAAGATGTCTGTGTGATGTGTAAGTGGTTTGGTGTGTATGTGGTGACTGGGTGAGGTGTTTGTGTGGTATTCACGTGTCATGCGAGGTATGTTTGTACCCTGTTGTGTGTCCGGTGTAGGAGGGGTGTGGCTGTGTGGCATATGTGTCACCGTTGTGTCTCTATGTGCAGTGTGTGTGGTGTCCTTGTAGTCGATGCGTAGAGGAGGGAGCATCTGTCTTCCGTATAAGTGGCGTAGGTTTGGGGTGTGGGGCGTGTATGTGGAGGGTGTATGCGTGGTATACGAGCAGTGGTTTGTTTGGAAACTGTGTGCTGTATGTGTGTTGAGTGTGGTAATACTGTGCGAGGGTGATAACTGTGGGTGTGTGGGGCATGTGTGATGTGTGTTGGATATGTCTGTGGCATATGCATGGTGTGTGTGTGGTGAGCATGTGGTGTGTGTGATGTATGCATGTGTAGACGGTGTATGTGGCATGCAGGTGTGTAGGTCGTAGGAAGGTGGCCAATGCGGCGTGCCAGGTGTGTGGAATGTGCAGGGGGTGCGTGAATGTGTGTTATAAGTGTCTTGAGTGTCTTGCACGGGTGGCCGTGTGTGGTGTGTTTTCCTTAAATGTTTTGGGTGTGTGTGTTGTGTGTTTGGGTACTGTGGTATGTGTGATATATGTGTGGGTTTCCGTGTAATTCGTGTCTTGTGTAGGCTGCACGTTAGTTGAAAGTGCAGTTTGACAGAGTTGATTGAGTATATGGCACTTTCCACATGGTCCCCGCCTAGGTTTTCAAACACTTCTAACTCAGTGAAACAAGGTGTTAGCAACACGATGGGTTTTCCCCACAGTGTTATTTCACAGAGTTGAGTGTATGGCACGTTCGTCGTCGTTCCCAGCAGTGTTTCAAACGCTTCTAACTTGGAGAAACAAGATGTTAGTTGAAAGACGCTTTCCCCAAAGTGCCATTTTCACAGAGTTGAATATATGGCACTTTCTTTCTGCACAGTCCCTGAATAATTTTTCAAACCCTTCTAACAGTGAAACTGGATGTTAGTTCAAAGGACGCTTTCCCACCGTGTTGGTTCCCAGAGATGAGTATATGGCGGAGACCTTGGAGGCCCTGCATACGTTCTCAAAACTTCCAACTGGGTGAAACATGTGAGTTGAAAGATGCTTTCTCCACAGGAGTCTTTCGCGACGGCTGGTGTGTGTGACTTTCCACATCATTCCCTGCATAGGTTGTCAAACTCTTCTCACGTAGTGAAACGACAGGCTAGTTACAAGACATTCTCCCCACAGTGTTGTATCACAGGGTTGAGTATATGGCACTTACCCTCTAGGCCCCGCGTAGGTTTTCACACGGTTCTCACTGAGCGAAACCACATATCAGGTGAAAGCTGGTTTCGCTACAGTGTTGTTTGGCAGGATTGGGTATACGGCCCTTTCCGCATGGGCCCGCGTAAGTTTTTCAAACACTTCTAACTTAGAGACACCAGATGTGACTTGAAAGATGGTTTCTCCACAGTATGTTTTCTGTGAATCGAGAATTCTGAGAAACTCGAGAATTCCGTTGAAGACGAATCTTCGTTCCCAAAGCAGTTTTTCAAACACTTCTAACATGGTGAAATAAGATGGTAGTGGAAAGATGGTTTCCCCAAGAGCTGCTTGACAGAGTGGAGTGTATGACACTTTCCGCCAAAGCCCCCACAGGTTTGCCAACACTTCTTACTTAGAGAAACAAGATGTGAGTGGAAAGATGGTTTCCCCACAGTGTTGTTTTCACAGGGTTGAGGGTATGGCACTTTCCTTCCAGGCCCCACATGGGTTTTCCAACACTTCCACGTTAGTGGAGCCAGAGGTTAGTGGAAAGATGGTTTCCGTAGAGTGCAGATTGACTGAGTTGTGTACAAGGCACTTCACTCTCCACATAGGCCTCCCACATGGGTGTTCCAACACTTCCAACGTTGTGACACCAGACGTTAGGTGAAAGATGGTTTCTCCACAGGATTCTTTCACAGTGGCTGGTATATGTCACTTTCCACATCGTTCCCCACATAGGTTTTCAAACTCTTCTAACCTAGTGATTGATACAAGCTGTTAGTTGAATGTTGGTTTTCCCCAGAGTGAAGTCTGACAGAGTTGGGTACATGGAACTTGACGCGTAGTCCCCGCGCAGGTTTTCAAGCCCTTGGAACTGAGTGAAACTAGGTGTTAGCTAAAAGATGGTGTCCTCTGAGTGTGCCTTCACGCGGGTGACTATACGGCACCTACCTTGCCGGCCCCGCAAAGTTGTCAGACAGCTCTCTTCTAGTGCAGCAAGATATTAGGAGAAAGACCGTTTCGCCACACCATGTTTCACATGATGGAGCGTAGGGCACTTTCTACGCAAGCCACCGTAGGTTCGCAAACACTCGGACCCGAGTGAAATGAGATGCTAGCTGAAAGATGGTTTCTCCACAGGGTGGAGGGTGACTTTCCACGTCGTTCTCCGCATAGAATTTCAAACAGTGCCAACCTGGTGATACAACATGTTCCTGGAAAGATGGTTTCCCCAAATGTGCAGCCTTCACTATAGGCCTCCCATCACTGTTCCGCCTCTTCTCACTTAGGGAAAGGAGATGTTAGCTGAAAGGTGTTTCCTCCCACCCCCCCACCCCCGCCCCCCACGGTTTTGTTACACACAGTCGAGGACAGAGCACTTGCCGTGTACGTCTGCATACGCTTTCAAACTCTTGCAACTTAGTCAAACAAGGTGTCAGCTGAGAGACGGTTTCTCTGCAGGACTCTTTCAGAGTATCGAGTACTTGTCACTTTCCACATCATGCCCCGCGTAGGTTTTCAAACGCTTCTGACTTAGTGATACAAGATGTCAGTTGAAGGGCGGTTTCCCCGAAGGGCAAACATTTGACAGAGTTGAGTGGCACGCGCCGCATAAAGCCCCCACAGGCTTCACACGCTTCTTACCTGGTGAAACCCAATGTAGTTGAAAGAAGGTTTTCCCCAACAGTGTTGTTTCACAGCGCTGAGAGTCTAGGCCCCACATGGGATTGCAAACACTTCCAAGTTAGTGGAACCAGAGGTGAGTGGAAAGCGTCTCTCCAAAGTGCAGTTTGCCCGAGTCGACTATATGGCACCTTCCACGGAGGCCCCACGATACGCGTTTGTTCAAACGCAGGTCTAACTTAGCGATACAAGATGTTCCTTCACAGAGCCGAGTTTGTGGCACTGACCTTACATGTGGGCGCCGCATAGGTTTTTCGAACAGTTCTCCCCCAGTGAGCCAAGATGTTAGTTGCCAGATGGCTTCTCCACTGGACTTTCTCACACTGCCGAGTAAATGTCACTTGCCCCTTCTTTGCCCGCAGAGGATTTCCGGCAAAGCTAACCTAGTGATACGGGATGTTATTTGAAAGGTGGTTTCCCCAAAGTGCCTCTTGACAGAGTCGCGTATATGGCACCTTCATCATAGGCCCCGAATGGGTTTTCAGACACCTGTGCCCAGTGAAACGTGATGTCAGTCCACAGTATTCTCTCCCACTGTCGAGTATATGTCACTTTCCCCCTGGCTCCCCACAGAGGGTTTCAAACACTTCTATGTTAGTGATGCAAGCTGTTAGCCAGAAGAAGGCTCCTGCAATGTGCAGTGTGACCGTGCTCTGTATATATATATATATATGTATATGTATGTGTATGTATATGTATATGTATATGTATATGTATATGTATACACACATAGCACTTTGTGCTTAGGCCCCGACGGGTTTCTCAAACACTTCTAATTTAGTGAAACCACGTGTTAGTTGAAACGGTCTCCCCACAGTGTTGTTTCAGAGTTGAGTATGTGGCACTTTCGCTGTAGGCCCCGCACGAACGGTTTGCAACCACAGGTAACATAGTGAAGTAAGCTGTTAGTTGAAGGACGGCTTCTCTGCCCTCCCCCCTCCCCACACACACACCCCAGGTGTTGTTTGACAGAGTGGGGTGTCTCATACTTTTGGTGGGAGCTCCGCATAGCTTTTCAGACACGTCTAACAAGGGAACCCAGATGCTATTTGAAGGATGGTTTCACCACAGTGTTGTTTTACAGAGTTGAGCACATGGCGCTTTCTGCGTAGGAAGCCCCTCGTTTCCGAAACTCTTCTCAGTAAGGGAAACGAGAGGTGTGTTGAAAGGCCGCGTCTCCACGGTGTTGTTTCACAGAGTTGACTCTACAGCACTTTCGTCGCAGGCCCTGCATGGGTCTTGAAGCCCTTGTCACTTTGGGAAACGAGCTGTTATTTGAAAAGTGGTCTCCCCCCAACGTCTCACAGAGTTGAGGGTAGGGCCCTTGCCGCGTAGACCCCCAGCAGTTTCCAAACACTCTTAAGTTAGTGAAACCCGGTGTTATTTGAGTGCTCGTTTCAGCACACCATCGTTTCTCACAGTTGAGTAGACGGCACTCAACCGTTAGGCTTCTCGTAGGTTTTCAAACCCTTCTACCTTAGAGAAACCACATGGTAGTTGAAGGGCGGTTTGCCCACAGTGTTGTTCCCAAGAGTTGAGAGCATACGGTCCCGTGCGCTAGGCGCCTGCGAGCCTTTTGAAACACCTGTGGTTTAGTGAACCCAGATGTTAAGAGACAGATTGTGTCCCCACAGTGTCGTCTCACAGGGTTCATTATATGGCACTCTCGTGGTAGGCCCCGCAACGTTTGGAGCTACGTCTACTTAGCGAAGCGAGATGTCAGTGGAACGACGGCTTTCACCGTGTTATTTGCCAGAGCGCAGTGTGAGATACGTTCGGGCTAGGCTCCGCGTAGCTTTGCAAACACTTAAAAGTGTTAAAACGAGGGAACACAGATGCTGTTTGAAGGAGGGTTTCACCAGTGTTGTTTTACAGACTTGCGCACAAGGCCCTCTCTGCGTAGTACCCACGTAGGCTTTCGAACCCTTCTCACTAAGCGAAACGAGCGGCTAGGTGAAACGTGGAGACTCACAGTGTTGTCTCACAGAGTTGAGTGTATGGCATTTTCCGTCTAGGCCCTGCATAGGTTGTCAAACACTTCTCACTTTGTGAAACGAGATGTGACGGGAAAGATGGTTTCCCCCACAGCGTCTCAGAGAGTTGAGTATACGGCAGGTTCGTTGTAGTCTCCGGATGCTTCTCAAACACTTCCAACTTAGTGAAACCACTTGGTAAGTGGAAGAAGCTTTCCCCACAAGGTCGTGTCACAGAGTTGAGTGTAAGTCACTTTCTACATAAGCCTCCGCAGGTCTTCAAACACGTCTGCCTTAGTGAACTGAGATGTTAGTTGAAAGGTGTTTTCTCCACCGTGTTTTTCCCCATAGCCGAGTATATGGCACTCACCGTCCACGTCTGCATACGTTTTCAAACTCTTCTAACTTAGGCAAACAAGGTGTTAGTTGAAAGATGGTTTCTCCACAGTATGTTTTCACAGAGTCGAGAACGTGGCTCTTTCCTCATTGTTCCTAGCAACGTACGTCTAACATGGTGAAACAAGATATTAGTTGGAAGATGGTTTCCCTAAAAATTGACAGTGGAGCAGATGGCACTTTCCGCCTAAGCACCCCCCCCCCCGCAAGTTGCGAAACACTCCTACGAAATGAACCCAGATGTTACTTGAAAGACGGTTTCACCACAGTCGTGTTGCGCAGCGTTGAGCAAATGACACTTTCTTTGTAGACCTGGCATAGGTTTTCAACCACTTCTAGGTGAAGAGCAGTTAGCTGCAACTTGGATTCACCACAGTGTTGTGTCACAGAGTTGAATGCATGCTCTACGCGCCTAGGTCCCGTGGGTCTTCTCAGACACTTGTAACCGAGTGAAACCAGAGGCTAGAAGAAAGAGTCTTTCCCCCACAGTGCTGTTTCACAGAGTTGAGTGTATGGCACTTTCGGACTAGGCCCCACATGGTTTGCATCTACATCTAACATAGTGAATTAAAATGTGAGTTGGAGGACGGCTTCCCCAGGTGTTGTTTGACAGAGTGGAGTGTATGATTCTTGCGGTGTAGGCTCTGCATAAGTTTTCAAACACTTCTAACAGGGGAGCCCAGATGGTATGTGAAGGGTGGTCCCCCACCGTGTTGCTTTAGAGAGTTGAGCACATGGCACTTTCTACGTAGAACGGCATACGTCTCTCAAACACTTCTAACTGAAACGAGAGGTTAGTTGAAGGTGGAGTCCCCACAGTGTTGTTTCACAGAGTTGACCAGGTGGCACTTTCGGCGCAGGCCCTACAAGGGTTTTCAAACGCTTGTAAGTTTGTGAAATGAGATGTGAGTTGAAAGATGGTTTCTCCACAGTGTCTCACAGAGTTGAGTCTGTGGCGCTTTCGGTGTCATCTCCGCGTGGTTTTCAAACACTGCTAACTTACCGAAACAACATGTTAGTTGGAAGAGGGTTTCCCCGACTGTGTTGTGTCTCGGAGTTGAAAATATGGCACTCTCCTCATAGACCCTGGATAGTTTTCAAACAAGCTTGAAGCAGGGAAACCAGATGTCAGCTGAAAGATCGTTTTGCCACACCATTGTCTCTCACAGTCGAGTCCATGGCACTTAACCGTTAGGCTTCCCATGGGTTTTCAAAGACTTCTACCTTAGGGAAACCAGACGGTAGTTGAACGATGGTTTCCCCATAGTGTTGTTTCACAGACTTGACTGTATGGCACTGTCCGTGTGGCCTCCACTTAGGTTTTCAAACCCTTGTAACTACGCGCACTGAGAAGCTAATGATAAGGTCGTTTCACCACAGTGTTGTTTGATTGAGTGGCGCGTATGGCGCTAGCCACATGGGCCCCGCATGTGTTTTCAAACACTTGTAACAGTGAAACCAGATAGTAGTTGAGCGATCCTTTCACCACACTGGTATTCACACAGTTGAGTATAAGGCACCTTGCGATTAGGCAATCCTACGAGAGCATAGGATTTCCACACACTGCTCACTTAGAGAAACCAGCTGGTAGTCGAAGATCGTTTTCCCACAGTGTTGTTTCACAGAGTCGAGTATATGGCACGGTCTTCATAGGCCCCTCAGGGGTTTGAAACCCTTCTAACTCTTTTTTAGTTAAAAGTTTTTAGTTAAAAGTCAGTTTGTCCTATGTTGTTTCCCAGAGTTGAGCGTACGGTGGGTGCTATGCACCTAAGCCCCCTCCCCCCGTCTTTTCAAACCCTTGTAACCTCGCGAATCCAGATGCTCGGAGAAAGACTGTGTCACCATAGTGTCTGTTCTCGGGGCTGAGTATATGGCACTTTCGTTGTGGGCCCCGCGTGGTTTTCAAACACATCAAACTTAGGGAAATAAGATGTGAGTTGGAGGACGGCTTCCACCAAGTGTTGTTCGACACGGTGCAATGTAAGATACACTCGGTGTAGCCGACGCATGGCATTTCAAACACGTCTGACAAGTGAACCCAGGTGATATTTGGAGGATGGTATCACCACACTGTTGTTTTACAGAGTTGAGCATACGGCACTCTCTGCGTAGTCCCTGCATAGGTCTTCAAACACTTCGAACTTAGTGCACCAAGATGTTAGTTGAAAGAGGGTTTCTCCACAGGATTCTCTACAGTGTCCTGTACATGTCACTCTCCACATCGTTCCCCACATAGAGCTTCACAGACTTCTACGCGACACGACACGTTAATTGACAGGCCATTTCCACAAAGTGCATTTTGACAGAGTTGAGGATGTGGCACTTTCACCATAAGCCCTGCATTGATTTTCCAACACTTCGAACCTAGCGAAACAAGATGGTAGTTGAACGATTGTTTTCATTACACTGCTGCTTCACAGAATCGAGCCTATGGCACTTTCATGTATCCCGAGCACAGTTTTCCAAACACTCGAACCTTAGTGAAACCTGATGTTAATCGAACAGTGGTCTCCTCACAGAGTTGTGTAGATGGCACCTTGCGGAGGCCATTCAAGTGTTTCTAAACACTTCAGACTTTGTGAAACCAGGTATTAGTTGAAAGACGGTTGCCCCACAGTGTTGTTTCACAGGGAGATGGGTGTTTAGCACCTTCCGCTTGGGCCCCTCATAGGTTTTCAAACACTTCCACCTTAGCGTAATGGGCTGTCACTTGAAAGATGGTTTCCCCCGTAACTTATCAGACAGGTGTGTATGTGACACTTTTGATGTCGCCCCCCGCATGGGTGTTCAAGCACACTAAGATAACGACACCAGATGTTAACGGATAGATGTTTGCACCACACAATCGTTTCAGAGGGTTGAGTACCGGGCACTTTGGCTGTAGTCCCCGCATGAGTTTTTAGCCACTTCTAGTGTCGTGAAACAAGACATTGGTTGAAAGATGTGTTGTTTGCCAGAGTTGACTATGTGGCACCTTATGCATAAGCTTTATGCAAAGGCTTTGGAACACGCCTAGCAACGTGAAACCGTTAAGTTAGTTGAAAGATGGTTTCCCCACAGCAGTTTTTAGAGTCGAGTATATGTCACTTTCCCCATAGTCCCTAGTGTATGTTTTAAAGCAGTTCTAACAGTGAAACAAGTTGTTAATGGGAAAGTTTTTATCCCACAATATTGTTTCACAGAGTGGAGTATATGGCGCCTTCCTCTAGGGCCCTCATAAGTTTTTAAACTTTTCTGAATTTCTGACATCAGATGGTAGTTGAAAGAGGATTTCACCTCTTTCACGTGTTGTCTCACGGAGTTGAGTATACGGCACTTTCCTCATAGACCCGGCATAGGGTTTCAAGTACTTCGGTTAGTGAAACAAGATATTAGTTGAAAGACCGTTTCTCCATAATACTCTTTCACACAATCAAGAATATGCCACTTTCATCGTAATTCCCCGAAAATGTTTACAGAAACTTCTAACGGTGAAACAAGATGTTTCAACCGAAGGGCTGAGTTGAGGGCACAAAGGAGGGTGCCGGTCAGGATCCGTCTTTGGCTGCCAAGGCCACACACCTCGATCGGCCCTGGTGGAGGAGGCCTCCAGAATCCTCTCGGGCAGCTGTAGTGGGGCCTGGGAAACGACATGCTGAGCTTCCAGGTTCCATGCCGTGTCAGCCTGCACCGCTTCTGGATCCTAGACGCGTGGTGTTGTCAACCGTTGGAATTCGGTCCCCATGGCGAGAGAGCCTTAGCTAGGGTTAGGGTTCGGTCCAGGGACGTCGCCCGGGCCGAAGCGACTCCGGTCTCGTGATCTCCCTCGTGGGCTGAAGTGAGGGCACATGACAGAAGGCGGCTCAATTGCAGGGTTAGGGTTCGAGGCAGGCTTACGTTTCGGTGGAGGGTCACGGTTCGCGGAAGTGTTAGGGTTACGGTTACGTCCCAGGAGGCCCCAGGCGCCGAACGCACAGAAGGGCAGTGGTCGCCCCGAAGGGATGAGTTGAGGGCACAAGGGATGGTGCCGGTCAGCATCCGTCTTTGTCTGCCAAAGCCATAGACGTGATTGGGCCCCTGGTCGAGGAGGCCTCCGGAAACCTGTCGGGCAGCTGAGGCCGGACTTGGGAAACGACATGGTGAGCTTCCAGGTTCCATGCCGAATCAGCCTGCACAGCTTCTGGATCCCTGGGGCGTGGTGCTGTGAGACGTTGGAATTGGGTCCCCATGGCGAGAGAGCCTTAGCTAGGGTTAGGGTTCGGTCCAGGGACGTCGCCAGGGCCCAAGCGACTCAGGTCTCATGATCTCTCTCGAGGGCTGAAGTGAGGGCTCAACAACAAGGCGGCTCAAGTGCAGGGTTAGGGTTCCAGGCAGGCTTAGGTTTCGGTGGCGGGTCCCGGTTCGTGGTAGGGTTAGGGTTACGTCCCAGGAGGCTCCAGGCGCCGAACACACAGCAGGGCAATGGTCTCCCCGAAGGGCTGAGTTGATGGCACCAAGGAGGGTGCCGGTCAGGATCCGTCTTTGGCTGCCAAGACCACACACCTCGATCGGCCCCTGGTCGAGGAAGCCTCCGGAATCCTCTCGGGCAGCTGCAGCCGGATCTGGAAACGACCTGGTGAGCTTCCAGGTTCCTTTCTGAGTCAGGCTGCACCGCTTCTGGATCACCGGCGCATGGTGTTGTCAGACGTGGGGATTGGGTCCCCATGGCGACAGAGCCTTACCTAGGGTTAGGGTTCGGTCCAGGGACGTCGCCCGGGCCAACGCGACTCCAGTCTCGTGATCTCCCTCGAGGGCCGAAGTAAGGGCTCAACACCAAGGCGGCTCAAGTGCAGGGTTAGGGTTCGAGGCAGGCTTAGGTCTCGGTGGCGGGTCCCGGTTCGTGGTAGGCTTAGGGTTAGGTTTAGGTCCCATGAGGCTACAGGTGCTGAACCCACAGCAGGGCAGTGGTCTCCCTGAAGGGCTGATTTGAGGGCACAGTGGAAGGTGTCGGTCAGGATTTGTCTTTGTCTTCCAATGCCACACGCGTCGAATGGCCCATGGTTGAGGAGGCCTCCGGATTCCTCTCAGACAGCTGCAGCCGGGCCTGGGAAACGACATGGTGAGCTTCCAGTTTCCATCCTGAGTGTGCACCGCTTCTGGACCCCAGGCGCGTGGTGTTGTCAGACGTTGAAATTGGGTCCCCTTGCGGAGACAGCCTTAGCTAGAGTTAGGGTTCGGTCCAGGGACGTCGCCAGGGCCTAAGCGACTCTGGTCTCGTGATCTCCCTCTTGGGCTGAAGTGAGGGCCCATGCAACAAGGCGGCTCAAGTGTAGGGTTAGGGTTCGAGGCAGGCTTAGGTTTCAGTGGAGGGTCCCAGTTCGGGGTAGGGTTACGGTTAGGGTTAGGGCCCAGGAGGCTCCAGGCGCCAAAGGCAAAGCAGGGCAGTGGTCTCCCTGAACGGCTGAGTTGAGGGCACAAGGGTCGGTGTCAGTCAGGAACCTTCTTAGGCTGCCAAGGCCACACACGTGATTCGACCTCCGGTCGAGAAGGCCTCCGGAATCGTCTCGGGCCACTGCAGCCGGGCCTGGGAAACGACATGGTGAGCTTCCAGGTTCCATGCTGAGTGAGCGTGCACTGCTTCTCGACCCCAGGCGCGTGGTGTCGTTAGACATTTGTATTGGGTCCTCATGGGGAGAGAGCCTTAGCTAGGGTTAGGGTTCGGTCCAGGGACTTTGCCTGGGCCGAAGAGACTCCGGTCTCATGATCTCCCTCGAGGGCTGAAGTGAGGGCCCTTGCCACAGGGCGGCTCAAGTGTAGGGTTAGGGTTCAAGGCAAGCTTAGGTTTCGGCGAAGTGTCCTGGTTCAGGGTAGGGGTAGGGTTAGGGGGTTCGGGGCTCGGAGGCTCCAGGCGTCGAACCCACAACAGGGCATGGGTCTCCCCAAAGGGCTGAGTGGAGGGCACAAGAGACGGTGTCGGTCAGGGTCCGTCTTTGGCTGCCAAGGCCACACAAGTGATTGGGACCCTGGTGGAGGAGGCCTCCGGAATCCTCTCGGGAAGCTGCTGCCGGGATTAGGAAACGACACGGTGAGCTCCAGGTCCCATGCCGGGTGAGCCTGCACCGCTTATGGACCCCAGGCGCGTGGTGTTGTCTGACGTTGCAATTGGGTCCCCTTGAGGAGAGCGCCTTAGCTAGGGTTAGGTTTCGGTTCAGGGACGTCGCCAGGGCTGAATCGACTCTGGTCTCCTGATCTCCCTCGAGAGCTGAAGTGAAGGTCCATGCCACAAGGTGGCTCAAGTGCAGGGTTAGGGATCGAGGCAGGCTTAGGTGTGGGTGGAGAGTCCCGGTTCGGGGTAGGTTAGCGTTAGGTTTAGGTCCCAGGAGGCTCCAGGCGCTGAACCCACAGCAGGGCAGTGCTCTCCCCGAAGGGCTGAGTTGAGGGCACAAGGGAGGGTGTCGGTCAGGATCCGTCTTTGCCTGCCAAGGTCACACACGTGATTGGGCCCCTGATCGAGAAGGTCTCGGGAATCCTCTCGGGCAGCGGCAGCCGTGCCTGGGAAACATGGTGAGCTTCAAGTTTCCATGCTGAGTGAGCCTGCACGGCTTTGGATCTCAGGAGCGTGGTATTGTCAGATGTTGGAATTGTGTCTTTTACGGGAGAGAGCCTCAGCTAGCGTTAGGGTTCGGTCCAGGGAGGTCGCCAGGGCTGAAGCGACTCCGGTCTCGTGATCTCCCTGTAGCGCTGAAGTGAGGGCCCATGCCACAATGCGGCTCAAGTGTAAGGTTAGGGTTCGAGGCAGGCTTAGGTTTCGGTGGAAGGTCCCGGTGTGGAGTAGGGTTAAGGTTAGGGTTAGGTCCCAGGAGGCTCCAGGCGCCGAACCCACAGCAGAGCAGTGGTCTCCCCGAAGGATTGAGTTGAGAGGGCACAAGGGAAGGTGCCGGTCAGGATCCGTCTTTGCCGAGGCTACACACGTCGATTGGCCCCTGGTCGTGGAGGCCTCCGGAATCCTCTCGGGCAGCCGCAGCTGGGCCTGGGAAAGGAAATGGTGAGTTTCCAGGTTCCATGCTGAGTGAGCCTGCACGGCTTCTGGACCCCAGGCGCGTGGTGTTTTCAGACGTTGCAATTGGGTCCCCTTGCGGAGACAGCCTTAGCTAGAGTTAGGGTTCGGTCCAGGGACGTCGCCAGGGCCTAAGCGACTCTGGTCTCGTGATCTCCCTCTTGGGCTGAAGTGAGGGCCCATGCAACAATGCGGCTCAAGTGTAGGTTTAGGGTTCGAGGCAGGCGTAGGTTTCGGTGGAGGGTCCTGGTTCTTGGTAGTGTTATGGTTAGTGTTAGGTCCCAGGAGGGTCCAGGCGCCGAACCCACAGCAGGGCAGTGCTCTCCCCGAAGGGCTGAGTAGAGGGCACAAGGAAGGGTGTCGGTTAGGATGCGTCTTAGCCTGCCAAGGACACACACGTGATGCGGCCCTGGTGGAGGATGCCTCTGGAATCCTCTCGGGCAGCTGCAGCCCAGCCTGGGAAAAGACATGGTGAGCTCCAAGTTTCATGTGTGGTGCGCCTGCATCGCTTCTGGACCCCAGGCGTGTGGTGTTGTCAGACGTTGCAATTGGGTCCCCTTGGGGAGACAGCCTTAGCTAGGGTTAGTGCTCGGTCCAGGGACGTCGTCAGCGTTGAAGCGACTCAAGTCTCGTGATCTCCCTCGAGGGCTGAAGTGAGGGCCCACGGCCCAAGGCAGCTCAAGGGTAGCATTAGGTTTCGAGGCAGGCTTAGGTTTCGGTAGAGGGTCACGGTTCCGGGTAGGTTAGGGTTAGGTTTAGGTCCCAGGAGGTTCTAGGCGCCGAATCCACAGCAGGGCAGTGGTCTCCCCGAAGGGCTGAGTTGAGGGCACTTGGGAGGGGGGGTGGGGTGCTGGTCAGGATCCGTCTTGGCTGCCAAGGACACACATGTCGATGGGCCTCTGGTCGTGGAGGTTTCCGGAATCTTCTCAGGCAGCTGCAGCCCGGCCTGGGAAAAGACATGGTGAATTTCCAGGTTCCATGCCGAGTGAGACTGCACTGCTTCTGGACCCCAGGCGCGTGGCGTTGTTAGACATTTGTATTGTGTCTCCATGAGGAGAGAGCTTTAGCTAGCGTTAGGGTTCGGTCCAGGGACGTCGCCAGGGCTGAAGCGACTCCGGTCTCGTGATCTCCCATGAGGGCTGAAGTGAGGGCCCATGCCACAATGCGGCTCAAGTGTAAGGTTAGGGTTCGAGGCAGGCTTAGGTTTCGGTGGAGGGTCCCGGTGTGGAGTAGGGTTAAGGTTAGGGTTAGGTCCCAGGAGGCTCCAGGCGCCGAACCCACAGCAGAGCAGTGGTCTCCCCGAAGGGTTGAGTTGAGAGGGCACAAGGGAAGGTGCCGGTCAGGATCCGTCTTTGCCGAGGCTACACACGTCGATTGGCCCCTGGTCGTGGAGGCCTCCGGAATCCTCTCGGGCAGCCGCAGCTGGGCCTGGGAAAGGAAATGGTGAGTTTCCAGGTTCCATGCTGAGTGAGCCTGCACGGCTTCTGGACCCCAGGCGCGTGGTGTTTTCAGACGTTGCAATTGGGTCCCCTTGCGGAGACAGACTTAGCTGAGGTTAGGGTTCAGTCCACGGACGTCGCCAGCGCTGAAGACACTCTGGTCTCGTGAGTGAGACTGCACCGCTTCAGAAACCTCTAAGGGTGAAACAAGATGTTAGTTGAAGGATGGTTTCACCACACTATTGCTTCGCAGAGCTGAGTGATGGCGCTTTCCGTAGAGTTGCCCACGTGGGTTTTCTAACAGGTACAAACTAGTGACATCAAGTGGTAGTTGAGAGATGGTTTCACCACAGAGTGGAGGATATGGCGCTTCTCTCATAGTTGCTCGCGTACGTTTTCCACCCCGTCCAAATTAGTGAAACCGAATGTTTCTTGAAAGAGGGTTCCCCGAAATGTTGTTGTTTCCCATATTTGAGTATAAGGCACTTTCCCTGTAGGTGTCGCATAGGTTTTCAAACTGTTCCAACCTTGTGCAACAAGAGGTTAGTTGACTGAGGGTTTGAGCAGACTCTTGTGCAGAGTTGAGTGTATGGCACTTTCCGCATAGGCTCCGCATAGGTTTCAAAGATGTTTTTCATCGTAGGGATACCAGATGTCAGTTGAAAGATGTTTCATACAGTCGTGCATACGGCAGTTTCGGTGTTGGCCCCACATGGGTCTTCAAACACTTCTAACTTGGTGACGCCCGACGTCAGTGGATAGATAGATGGTTTCACCACACGGTTGTTTCCCAGGGTTGAGTGCATGGCACATTCGGTGTAGGCCCCACATGGGTCTTCAAACTAAGAGCGGTCTAATGTACTGAAACAGGATGCTGGTTGAAAGATGGTTTCCGCACAGTGCTTTTTGCCAGACCCGAGTATATGACACTTTATTCTTAGGCCCCACATAGGTTGTCGAATACCTCTAACGTAGTGAGACCTGATGGTAGTTGAAGGATGGTTTCTCCACGGTAATTTTTCAGCGTGGAGTGTATCTCGTTTTCCTCATAGGTTTTCAAACACTTCTCAGCGAAGCAAGATGTTAGTTGATAAATGGCTTATTTATGAAAAGTGTCACATACTTAACGCGGTGTAAAATCACTGTGCGGAAACATCTTTCAACCCACAACTTGTTCCACAAAGTTAGAAATGTTGGAATCCTAGACATAGAAGTAACAAGGAAAGTGCACTTTACTCACTTTGTCAAGGATCGTTGTAGACAAACCACTTTTCAACCAAACTCTGGTTTAACTAAGTGGGAAGTGTTCGCAAACGCTTGCGGGGCCACAAAGACACTGCCATGTACTCAGCGCTGTGAAACACCAGTGTGGTGATGCCTTTTACCAACTAACATCTGCTTTCACGGCATAGGTTTTCAAGTGTTTGAAAACCCATGTGGGGACGAAACGGAAAGGGCCATAGGCTGAAGTGTATGAAACACTGTTGGGGGAACCACCTTCCAACTAAAATGCTGTTTCAGTATGTTGGAAGCGTTTGCAAACCTCTGCGGGGCTTAGGCGGAAATGCCTACACGCAGCTCTGTGAAACAACCACGGGGAAAGAGTCTTTCACCTAACATCAGGTTTCAGTAAGCGAGAACTCTTTGAAAACCTATGCGGGGCCTACAGGGTAAGGGCCAGAGAGTCACCTCCGTGAAACAACACCGTGGGGAAACCGACTTTCAAGTAACATCTATGTGATTTCACAAAGTGAGAAGTGTTTGAAAACCCATGCAGGGCCTGGGCGGCGAGGGCCCGTACACTCAACTCCGTGAAAAAACACTGTGGGGTATCCAGCTTGCAACTAACCTCTTCTTTCGGCAAGTAGAATTGGAAAGCCTAGGTGGGTCGTACGGGGACAGTGCCATGCACTCAACTCTGTGAAACAGAAAAGGGTGAGGGAAACATCTTTCCACTAACATCTTGTTTCACCAAGTTAAAAATGTTTCAAAGCCAATGCAGCACCTACACCGAGTGTGCCTTATACCCAATACCATGAAAACACGCTAGGGAAATCTTTCTCCCATCGTCTTATTCATTAAGTTTGAAGCGTCTGGAGACCTATGCGGAGCCTAGGTGGAAAGTTCTATGTACTCAACTCTACCAGGCAGCACTTGAGGGAGACTATCTTTCAACGAACATCTTGTTTCACTAAGTCACAAGTGTTTGGAAAACACTGTAGGCCTACCCTGACCAGTGCCTTGTACCTAACTTTAGGAAGTACCGTGGGGATACCATCATTCAACTAACGGCTACGTTTCACAACGTGAGAAACGTTAGTAAATACGTGCGGGGCCTACACGGAAAGTGCCTTATACTCACCTCTGGAAAAAAGAGTGAAACATCGGGTTTCGCTACGTTACAATTGCTTGAAAACTAGGCGGGACCTAGAGGTGCCCTGGGCACCGTCACGGTCGAGAGACAATCTCCCAACATCTGGTTTCACTCGGTTACAAGTGTTTAAAACACACGCGGGGCCTCTGTGGAGAGTACCCAACACTCCACTCCGTGAAACACACACTGTGGGGAAACCACCTGTCAACCTCTATGGGGTTTCTTTGAGGTAGAAGTGTTTGAAAACCTATGAGAAGCCAACTGGTTAAGTGCCATACCTGCGCTCAACGGTGAACAACGACGGTGTGCTAAAACAATATTTCAACTAACAACATCTGGTTACACTAATTTAAAAGTGTTGGAAAACTATTCAGGGTCTGGGAGGAGAGTGCCATATGCTCAACTCTGTGACAGAACACAGTGGGGAACACCGTCTTCCGACTAACGTGTGTCAGTTTGAAAACCATGAGGAGCTACACCCGGAAGGGACTTACTCTATGAGACGCCCTAGGGAAACCGTCTTTGAAGTAACTTCTCGTTTCACAAACTTACAAGTGTTTGAAAACCCATGCATGCAAGGCCTGCGCAGAAAGTGCCTATAGTCAACCCTGTGAAACAACACTGTGGGTCTCCACGTTTCAACCAACCTCTCGTTTCACTTAGTGAGAAGGGTTTGAAAAACCTACGTGCGTTCTACGCAATGAGTGCCATATGCTCAACTCTGTAAGACAACACTGGTGAAACCATCCTTCAAATAGCATCATGGTTCACTGTTGGAAGTGTTTGAAAACCTATGCGGAGCCTACCCCGAAAGTATCTTACACTGCACTCTGGCAAAGACTTTGGGGAAGCCGTCCTTCAACTGACATTTTACTTCACTATGTTACATGTGGTTGCAAACCATGCGGCGCCTACAGCCAAAGTGCCACCCATATACTCAACTCTGTGAAACAACGCTGTGGGGAAACGGGTTCAACTAACACCTGGTTTCACTACGTAAGAAGTGTTTGAGAAACCCGTCGGGCCCTCTGTCAAACTGCACATTGCAGAAGCCCTCTTTTAGCCAACATCTTACATCTCTAGCGTATGGATGGCACGTATGCTATGTACATTGTTTGTGTCTGTGTGTTATTTGTGTGGTGAATGTGGTGTGTGTATGGTGTGTCAGTGCTTTGTAGGTGCTGAATGTGTCCTTCTGTGTTGTCCTCGAGTGTCATATATGTGTTGTGATTGTAGTATATCAGCTACGTATGCGCCGCATAGAACGTTTGTGCGTGTGTGTGTGTTTTGTATGTGGTGCACGTGGGGTTTTGTGGTGTGGCATACGGGTGGAGTTTGGGCAGTAAAAGTGTGGTGTGTGTGGTGTGCGTGGTGTCTGTATTTCATAGATGTATGGACTCTCATGGCGTGTGTATTGTGGATGTGGTGTCTGTGTAGTGTAAGTGCGTGGTGTGCGGTATAAGTTTGGCATGTATGTGGTGTATATATGGAGTGTGTTTGTGTGCTATACGTGTGTACGGTGTGTATATGTGTGGTACGTGTATTAGGTGTAGTAAGTAGTGTGTGGAAGATGTCTGTGTGATGTGTAAGTGGTTTGGTGTGTATGTGGTGACTGGGTGAGGTGTTTGTGTGGTATTCACGTGTCATGCGAGGTATGTTTGTACCCTGTTGTGTGTCCGGTGTAGGAGGGGTGTGGCTGTGTGGCATATGTGTCACCGTTGTGTCTCTATGTGCAGTGTGTGTGGTGTCCTTGTAGTCGATGCGTAGAGGAGGGAGCATCTGTCTTCCGTATAAGTGGCGTAGGTTTGGGGTGTGGGGCGTGTATGTGGAGGGTGTATGCGTGGTATACGAGCAGTGGTTTGTTTGGAAACTGTGTGCTGTATGTGTGTTGAGTGTGGTAATACTGTGCGAGGGTGATAACTGTGGGTGTGTGGGGCATGTGTGATGTGTGTTGGATATGTCTGTGGCATATGCATGGTGTGTGTGTGGTGAGCATGTGGTGTGTGTGATGTATGCATGTGTAGACGGTGTATGTGGCATGCAGGTGTGTAGGTCGTAGGAAGGTGGCCAATGCGGCGTGCCAGGTGTGTGGAATGTGCAGGGGGTGCGTGAATGTGTGTTATAAGTGTCTTGAGTGTCTTGCACGGGTGGCCGTGTGTGGTGTGTTTTCCTTAAATGTTTTGGGTGTGTGTGTTGTGTGTTTGGGTACTGTGGTATGTGTGATATATGTGTGGGTTTCCGTGTAATTCGTGTCTTGTGTAGGCTGCACGTTAGTTGAAAGTGCAGTTTGACAGAGTTGATTGAGTATATGGCACTTTCCACATGGTCCCCGCCTAGGTTTTCAAACACTTCTAACTCAGTGAAACAAGGTGTTAGCAACACGATGGGTTTTCCCCACAGTGTTATTTCACAGAGTTGAGTGTATGGCACGTTCGTCGTCGTTCCCAGCAGTGTTTCAAACGCTTCTAACTTGGAGAAACAAGATGTTAGTTGAAAGACGCTTTCCCCAAAGTGCCATTTTCACAGAGTTGAATATATGGCACTTTCTTTCTGCACAGTCCCTGAATAATTTTTCAAACCCTTCTAACAGTGAAACTGGATGTTAGTTCAAAGGACGCTTTCCCACCGTGTTGGTTCCCAGAGATGAGTATATGGCGGAGACCTTGGAGGCCCTGCATACGTTCTCAAAACTTCCAACTGGGTGAAACATGTGAGTTGAAAGATGCTTTCTCCACAGGAGTCTTTCGCGACGGCTGGTGTGTGTGACTTTCCACATCATTCCCTGCATAGGTTGTCAAACTCTTCTCACGTAGTGAAACGACAGGCTAGTTACAAGACATTCTCCCCACAGTGTTGTATCACAGGGTTGAGTATATGGCACTTACCCTCTAGGCCCCGCGTAGGTTTTCACACGGTTCTCACTGAGCGAAACCACATATCAGGTGAAAGCTGGTTTCGCTACAGTGTTGTTTGGCAGGATTGGGTATACGGCCCTTTCCGCATGGGCCCGCGTAAGTTTTTCAAACACTTCTAACTTAGAGACACCAGATGTGACTTGAAAGATGGTTTCTCCACAGTATGTTTTCTGTGAATCGAGAATTCTGAGAAACTCGAGAATTCCGTTGAAGACGAATCTTCGTTCCCAAAGCAGTTTTTCAAACACTTCTAACATGGTGAAATAAGATGGTAGTGGAAAGATGGTTTCCCCAAGAGCTGCTTGACAGAGTGGAGTGTATGACACTTTCCGCCAAAGCCCCCACAGGTTTGCCAACACTTCTTACTTAGAGAAACAAGATGTGAGTGGAAAGATGGTTTCCCCACAGTGTTGTTTTCACAGGGTTGAGGGTATGGCACTTTCCTTCCAGGCCCCACATGGGTTTTCCAACACTTCCACGTTAGTGGAGCCAGAGGTTAGTGGAAAGATGGTTTCCGTAGAGTGCAGATTGACTGAGTTGTGTACAAGGCACTTCACTCTCCACATAGGCCTCCCACATGGGTGTTCCAACACTTCCAACGTTGTGACACCAGACGTTAGGTGAAAGATGGTTTCTCCACAGGATTCTTTCACAGTGGCTGGTATATGTCACTTTCCACATCGTTCCCCACATAGGTTTTCAAACTCTTCTAACCTAGTGATTGATACAAGCTGTTAGTTGAATGTTGGTTTTCCCCAGAGTGAAGTCTGACAGAGTTGGGTACATGGAACTTGACGCGTAGTCCCCGCGCAGGTTTTCAAGCCCTTGGAACTGAGTGAAACTAGGTGTTAGCTAAAAGATGGTGTCCTCTGAGTGTGCCTTCACGCGGGTGACTATACGGCACCTACCTTGCCGGCCCCGCAAAGTTGTCAGACAGCTCTCTTCTAGTGCAGCAAGATATTAGGAGAAAGACCGTTTCGCCACACCATGTTTCACATGATGGAGCGTAGGGCACTTTCTACGCAAGCCACCGTAGGTTCGCAAACACTCGGACCCGAGTGAAATGAGATGCTAGCTGAAAGATGGTTTCTCCACAGGGTGGAGGGTGACTTTCCACGTCGTTCTCCGCATAGAATTTCAAACAGTGCCAACCTGGTGATACAACATGTTCCTGGAAAGATGGTTTCCCCAAATGTGCAGCCTTCACTATAGGCCTCCCATCACTGTTCCGCCTCTTCTCACTTAGGGAAAGGAGATGTTAGCTGAAAGGTGTTTCCTCCCACCCCCCCACCCCCGCCCCCCACGGTTTTGTTACACACAGTCGAGGACAGAGCACTTGCCGTGTACGTCTGCATACGCTTTCAAACTCTTGCAACTTAGTCAAACAAGGTGTCAGCTGAGAGACGGTTTCTCTGCAGGACTCTTTCAGAGTATCGAGTACTTGTCACTTTCCACATCATGCCCCGCGTAGGTTTTCAAACGCTTCTGACTTAGTGATACAAGATGTCAGTTGAAGGGCGGTTTCCCCGAAGGGCAAACATTTGACAGAGTTGAGTGGCACGCGCCGCATAAAGCCCCCACAGGCTTCACACGCTTCTTACCTGGTGAAACCCAATGTAGTTGAAAGAAGGTTTTCCCCAACAGTGTTGTTTCACAGCGCTGAGAGTCTAGGCCCCACATGGGATTGCAAACACTTCCAAGTTAGTGGAACCAGAGGTGAGTGGAAAGCGTCTCTCCAAAGTGCAGTTTGCCCGAGTCGACTATATGGCACCTTCCACGGAGGCCCCACGATACGCGTTTGTTCAAACGCAGGTCTAACTTAGCGATACAAGATGTTCCTTCACAGAGCCGAGTTTGTGGCACTGACCTTACATGTGGGCGCCGCATAGGTTTTTCGAACAGTTCTCCCCCAGTGAGCCAAGATGTTAGTTGCCAGATGGCTTCTCCACTGGACTTTCTCACACTGCCGAGTAAATGTCACTTGCCCCTTCTTTGCCCGCAGAGGATTTCCGGCAAAGCTAACCTAGTGATACGGGATGTTATTTGAAAGGTGGTTTCCCCAAAGTGCCTCTTGACAGAGTCGCGTATATGGCACCTTCATCATAGGCCCCGAATGGGTTTTCAGACACCTGTGCCCAGTGAAACGTGATGTCAGTCCACAGTATTCTCTCCCACTGTCGAGTATATGTCACTTTCCCCCTGGCTCCCCACAGAGGGTTTCAAACACTTCTATGTTAGTGATGCAAGCTGTTAGCCAGAAGAAGGCTCCTGCAATGTGCAGTGTGACCGTGCTCTGTATATATATATATATATGTATATGTATGTGTATGTATATGTATATGTATATGTATATGTATATGTATACACACATAGCACTTTGTGCTTAGGCCCCGACGGGTTTCTCAAACACTTCTAATTTAGTGAAACCACGTGTTAGTTGAAACGGTCTCCCCACAGTGTTGTTTCAGAGTTGAGTATGTGGCACTTTCGCTGTAGGCCCCGCACGAACGGTTTGCAACCACAGGTAACATAGTGAAGTAAGCTGTTAGTTGAAGGACGGCTTCTCTGCCCTCCCCCCTCCCCACACACACACCCCAGGTGTTGTTTGACAGAGTGGGGTGTCTCATACTTTTGGTGGGAGCTCCGCATAGCTTTTCAGACACGTCTAACAAGGGAACCCAGATGCTATTTGAAGGATGGTTTCACCACAGTGTTGTTTTACAGAGTTGAGCACATGGCGCTTTCTGCGTAGGAAGCCCCTCGTTTCCGAAACTCTTCTCAGTAAGGGAAACGAGAGGTGTGTTGAAAGGCCGCGTCTCCACGGTGTTGTTTCACAGAGTTGACTCTACAGCACTTTCGTCGCAGGCCCTGCATGGGTCTTGAAGCCCTTGTCACTTTGGGAAACGAGCTGTTATTTGAAAAGTGGTCTCCCCCCAACGTCTCACAGAGTTGAGGGTAGGGCCCTTGCCGCGTAGACCCCCAGCAGTTTCCAAACACTCTTAAGTTAGTGAAACCCGGTGTTATTTGAGTGCTCGTTTCAGCACACCATCGTTTCTCACAGTTGAGTAGACGGCACTCAACCGTTAGGCTTCTCGTAGGTTTTCAAACCCTTCTACCTTAGAGAAACCACATGGTAGTTGAAGGGCGGTTTGCCCACAGTGTTGTTCCCAAGAGTTGAGAGCATACGGTCCCGTGCGCTAGGCGCCTGCGAGCCTTTTGAAACACCTGTGGTTTAGTGAACCCAGATGTTAAGAGACAGATTGTGTCCCCACAGTGTCGTCTCACAGGGTTCATTATATGGCACTCTCGTGGTAGGCCCCGCAACGTTTGGAGCTACGTCTACTTAGCGAAGCGAGATGTCAGTGGAACGACGGCTTTCACCGTGTTATTTGCCAGAGCGCAGTGTGAGATACGTTCGGGCTAGGCTCCGCGTAGCTTTGCAAACACTTAAAAGTGTTAAAACGAGGGAACACAGATGCTGTTTGAAGGAGGGTTTCACCAGTGTTGTTTTACAGACTTGCGCACAAGGCCCTCTCTGCGTAGTACCCACGTAGGCTTTCGAACCCTTCTCACTAAGCGAAACGAGCGGCTAGGTGAAACGTGGAGACTCACAGTGTTGTCTCACAGAGTTGAGTGTATGGCATTTTCCGTCTAGGCCCTGCATAGGTTGTCAAACACTTCTCACTTTGTGAAACGAGATGTGACGGGAAAGATGGTTTCCCCCACAGCGTCTCAGAGAGTTGAGTATACGGCAGGTTCGTTGTAGTCTCCGGATGCTTCTCAAACACTTCCAACTTAGTGAAACCACTTGGTAAGTGGAAGAAGCTTTCCCCACAAGGTCGTGTCACAGAGTTGAGTGTAAGTCACTTTCTACATAAGCCTCCGCAGGTCTTCAAACACGTCTGCCTTAGTGAACTGAGATGTTAGTTGAAAGGTGTTTTCTCCACCGTGTTTTTCCCCATAGCCGAGTATATGGCACTCACCGTCCACGTCTGCATACGTTTTCAAACTCTTCTAACTTAGGCAAACAAGGTGTTAGTTGAAAGATGGTTTCTCCACAGTATGTTTTCACAGAGTCGAGAACGTGGCTCTTTCCTCATTGTTCCTAGCAACGTACGTCTAACATGGTGAAACAAGATATTAGTTGGAAGATGGTTTCCCTAAAAATTGACAGTGGAGCAGATGGCACTTTCCGCCTAAGCACCCCCCCCCCCGCAAGTTGCGAAACACTCCTACGAAATGAACCCAGATGTTACTTGAAAGACGGTTTCACCACAGTCGTGTTGCGCAGCGTTGAGCAAATGACACTTTCTTTGTAGACCTGGCATAGGTTTTCAACCACTTCTAGGTGAAGAGCAGTTAGCTGCAACTTGGATTCACCACAGTGTTGTGTCACAGAGTTGAATGCATGCTCTACGCGCCTAGGTCCCGTGGGTCTTCTCAGACACTTGTAACCGAGTGAAACCAGAGGCTAGAAGAAAGAGTCTTTCCCCCACAGTGCTGTTTCACAGAGTTGAGTGTATGGCACTTTCGGACTAGGCCCCACATGGTTTGCATCTACATCTAACATAGTGAATTAAAATGTGAGTTGGAGGACGGCTTCCCCAGGTGTTGTTTGACAGAGTGGAGTGTATGATTCTTGCGGTGTAGGCTCTGCATAAGTTTTCAAACACTTCTAACAGGGGAGCCCAGATGGTATGTGAAGGGTGGTCCCCCACCGTGTTGCTTTAGAGAGTTGAGCACATGGCACTTTCTACGTAGAACGGCATACGTCTCTCAAACACTTCTAACTGAAACGAGAGGTTAGTTGAAGGTGGAGTCCCCACAGTGTTGTTTCACAGAGTTGACCAGGTGGCACTTTCGGCGCAGGCCCTACAAGGGTTTTCAAACGCTTGTAAGTTTGTGAAATGAGATGTGAGTTGAAAGATGGTTTCTCCACAGTGTCTCACAGAGTTGAGTCTGTGGCGCTTTCGGTGTCATCTCCGCGTGGTTTTCAAACACTGCTAACTTACCGAAACAACATGTTAGTTGGAAGAGGGTTTCCCCGACTGTGTTGTGTCTCGGAGTTGAAAATATGGCACTCTCCTCATAGACCCTGGATAGTTTTCAAACAAGCTTGAAGCAGGGAAACCAGATGTCAGCTGAAAGATCGTTTTGCCACACCATTGTCTCTCACAGTCGAGTCCATGGCACTTAACCGTTAGGCTTCCCATGGGTTTTCAAAGACTTCTACCTTAGGGAAACCAGACGGTAGTTGAACGATGGTTTCCCCATAGTGTTGTTTCACAGACTTGACTGTATGGCACTGTCCGTGTGGCCTCCACTTAGGTTTTCAAACCCTTGTAACTACGCGCACTGAGAAGCTAATGATAAGGTCGTTTCACCACAGTGTTGTTTGATTGAGTGGCGCGTATGGCGCTAGCCACATGGGCCCCGCATGTGTTTTCAAACACTTGTAACAGTGAAACCAGATAGTAGTTGAGCGATCCTTTCACCACACTGGTATTCACACAGTTGAGTATAAGGCACCTTGCGATTAGGCAATCCTACGAGAGCATAGGATTTCCACACACTGCTCACTTAGAGAAACCAGCTGGTAGTCGAAGATCGTTTTCCCACAGTGTTGTTTCACAGAGTCGAGTATATGGCACGGTCTTCATAGGCCCCTCAGGGGTTTGAAACCCTTCTAACTCTTTTTTAGTTAAAAGTTTTTAGTTAAAAGTCAGTTTGTCCTATGTTGTTTCCCAGAGTTGAGCGTACGGTGGGTGCTATGCACCTAAGCCCCCTCCCCCCGTCTTTTCAAACCCTTGTAACCTCGCGAATCCAGATGCTCGGAGAAAGACTGTGTCACCATAGTGTCTGTTCTCGGGGCTGAGTATATGGCACTTTCGTTGTGGGCCCCGCGTGGTTTTCAAACACATCAAACTTAGGGAAATAAGATGTGAGTTGGAGGACGGCTTCCACCAAGTGTTGTTCGACACGGTGCAATGTAAGATACACTCGGTGTAGCCGACGCATGGCATTTCAAACACGTCTGACAAGTGAACCCAGGTGATATTTGGAGGATGGTATCACCACACTGTTGTTTTACAGAGTTGAGCATACGGCACTCTCTGCGTAGTCCCTGCATAGGTCTTCAAACACTTCGAACTTAGTGCACCAAGATGTTAGTTGAAAGAGGGTTTCTCCACAGGATTCTCTACAGTGTCCTGTACATGTCACTCTCCACATCGTTCCCCACATAGAGCTTCACAGACTTCTACGCGACACGACACGTTAATTGACAGGCCATTTCCACAAAGTGCATTTTGACAGAGTTGAGGATGTGGCACTTTCACCATAAGCCCTGCATTGATTTTCCAACACTTCGAACCTAGCGAAACAAGATGGTAGTTGAACGATTGTTTTCATTACACTGCTGCTTCACAGAATCGAGCCTATGGCACTTTCATGTATCCCGAGCACAGTTTTCCAAACACTCGAACCTTAGTGAAACCTGATGTTAATCGAACAGTGGTCTCCTCACAGAGTTGTGTAGATGGCACCTTGCGGAGGCCATTCAAGTGTTTCTAAACACTTCAGACTTTGTGAAACCAGGTATTAGTTGAAAGACGGTTGCCCCACAGTGTTGTTTCACAGGGAGATGGGTGTTTAGCACCTTCCGCTTGGGCCCCTCATAGGTTTTCAAACACTTCCACCTTAGCGTAATGGGCTGTCACTTGAAAGATGGTTTCCCCCGTAACTTATCAGACAGGTGTGTATGTGACACTTTTGATGTCGCCCCCCGCATGGGTGTTCAAGCACACTAAGATAACGACACCAGATGTTAACGGATAGATGTTTGCACCACACAATCGTTTCAGAGGGTTGAGTACCGGGCACTTTGGCTGTAGTCCCCGCATGAGTTTTTAGCCACTTCTAGTGTCGTGAAACAAGACATTGGTTGAAAGATGTGTTGTTTGCCAGAGTTGACTATGTGGCACCTTATGCATAAGCTTTATGCAAAGGCTTTGGAACACGCCTAGCAACGTGAAACCGTTAAGTTAGTTGAAAGATGGTTTCCCCACAGCAGTTTTTAGAGTCGAGTATATGTCACTTTCCCCATAGTCCCTAGTGTATGTTTTAAAGCAGTTCTAACAGTGAAACAAGTTGTTAATGGGAAAGTTTTTATCCCACAATATTGTTTCACAGAGTGGAGTATATGGCGCCTTCCTCTAGGGCCCTCATAAGTTTTTAAACTTTTCTGAATTTCTGACATCAGATGGTAGTTGAAAGAGGATTTCACCTCTTTCACGTGTTGTCTCACGGAGTTGAGTATACGGCACTTTCCTCATAGACCCGGCATAGGGTTTCAAGTACTTCGGTTAGTGAAACAAGATATTAGTTGAAAGACCGTTTCTCCATAATACTCTTTCACACAATCAAGAATATGCCACTTTCATCGTAATTCCCCGAAAATGTTTACAGAAACTTCTAACGGTGAAACAAGATGTTTCAACCGAAGGGCTGAGTTGAGGGCACAAAGGAGGGTGCCGGTCAGGATCCGTCTTTGGCTGCCAAGGCCACACACCTCGATCGGCCCTGGTGGAGGAGGCCTCCAGAATCCTCTCGGGCAGCTGTAGTGGGGCCTGGGAAACGACATGCTGAGCTTCCAGGTTCCATGCCGTGTCAGCCTGCACCGCTTCTGGATCCTAGACGCGTGGTGTTGTCAACCGTTGGAATTCGGTCCCCATGGCGAGAGAGCCTTAGCTAGGGTTAGGGTTCGGTCCAGGGACGTCGCCCGGGCCGAAGCGACTCCGGTCTCGTGATCTCCCTCGTGGGCTGAAGTGAGGGCACATGACAGAAGGCGGCTCAATTGCAGGGTTAGGGTTCGAGGCAGGCTTACGTTTCGGTGGAGGGTCACGGTTCGCGGAAGTGTTAGGGTTACGGTTACGTCCCAGGAGGCCCCAGGCGCCGAACGCACAGAAGGGCAGTGGTCGCCCCGAAGGGATGAGTTGAGGGCACAAGGGATGGTGCCGGTCAGCATCCGTCTTTGTCTGCCAAAGCCATAGACGTGATTGGGCCCCTGGTCGAGGAGGCCTCCGGAAACCTGTCGGGCAGCTGAGGCCGGACTTGGGAAACGACATGGTGAGCTTCCAGGTTCCATGCCGAATCAGCCTGCACAGCTTCTGGATCCCTGGGGCGTGGTGCTGTGAGACGTTGGAATTGGGTCCCCATGGCGAGAGAGCCTTAGCTAGGGTTAGGGTTCGGTCCAGGGACGTCGCCAGGGCCCAAGCGACTCAGGTCTCATGATCTCTCTCGAGGGCTGAAGTGAGGGCTCAACAACAAGGCGGCTCAAGTGCAGGGTTAGGGTTCCAGGCAGGCTTAGGTTTCGGTGGCGGGTCCCGGTTCGTGGTAGGGTTAGGGTTACGTCCCAGGAGGCTCCAGGCGCCGAACACACAGCAGGGCAATGGTCTCCCCGAAGGGCTGAGTTGATGGCACCAAGGAGGGTGCCGGTCAGGATCCGTCTTTGGCTGCCAAGACCACACACCTCGATCGGCCCCTGGTCGAGGAAGCCTCCGGAATCCTCTCGGGCAGCTGCAGCCGGATCTGGAAACGACCTGGTGAGCTTCCAGGTTCCTTTCTGAGTCAGGCTGCACCGCTTCTGGATCACCGGCGCATGGTGTTGTCAGACGTGGGGATTGGGTCCCCATGGCGACAGAGCCTTACCTAGGGTTAGGGTTCGGTCCAGGGACGTCGCCCGGGCCAACGCGACTCCAGTCTCGTGATCTCCCTCGAGGGCCGAAGTAAGGGCTCAACACCAAGGCGGCTCAAGTGCAGGGTTAGGGTTCGAGGCAGGCTTAGGTCTCGGTGGCGGGTCCCGGTTCGTGGTAGGCTTAGGGTTAGGTTTAGGTCCCATGAGGCTACAGGTGCTGAACCCACAGCAGGGCAGTGGTCTCCCTGAAGGGCTGATTTGAGGGCACAGTGGAAGGTGTCGGTCAGGATTTGTCTTTGTCTTCCAATGCCACACGCGTCGAATGGCCCATGGTTGAGGAGGCCTCCGGATTCCTCTCAGACAGCTGCAGCCGGGCCTGGGAAACGACATGGTGAGCTTCCAGTTTCCATCCTGAGTGTGCACCGCTTCTGGACCCCAGGCGCGTGGTGTTGTCAGACGTTGAAATTGGGTCCCCTTGCGGAGACAGCCTTAGCTAGAGTTAGGGTTCGGTCCAGGGACGTCGCCAGGGCCTAAGCGACTCTGGTCTCGTGATCTCCCTCTTGGGCTGAAGTGAGGGCCCATGCAACAAGGCGGCTCAAGTGTAGGGTTAGGGTTCGAGGCAGGCTTAGGTTTCAGTGGAGGGTCCCAGTTCGGGGTAGGGTTACGGTTAGGGTTAGGGCCCAGGAGGCTCCAGGCGCCAAAGGCAAAGCAGGGCAGTGGTCTCCCTGAACGGCTGAGTTGAGGGCACAAGGGTCGGTGTCAGTCAGGAACCTTCTTAGGCTGCCAAGGCCACACACGTGATTCGACCTCCGGTCGAGAAGGCCTCCGGAATCGTCTCGGGCCACTGCAGCCGGGCCTGGGAAACGACATGGTGAGCTTCCAGGTTCCATGCTGAGTGAGCGTGCACTGCTTCTCGACCCCAGGCGCGTGGTGTCGTTAGACATTTGTATTGGGTCCTCATGGGGAGAGAGCCTTAGCTAGGGTTAGGGTTCGGTCCAGGGACTTTGCCTGGGCCGAAGAGACTCCGGTCTCATGATCTCCCTCGAGGGCTGAAGTGAGGGCCCTTGCCACAGGGCGGCTCAAGTGTAGGGTTAGGGTTCAAGGCAAGCTTAGGTTTCGGCGAAGTGTCCTGGTTCAGGGTAGGGGTAGGGTTAGGGGGTTCGGGGCTCGGAGGCTCCAGGCGTCGAACCCACAACAGGGCATGGGTCTCCCCAAAGGGCTGAGTGGAGGGCACAAGAGACGGTGTCGGTCAGGGTCCGTCTTTGGCTGCCAAGGCCACACAAGTGATTGGGACCCTGGTGGAGGAGGCCTCCGGAATCCTCTCGGGAAGCTGCTGCCGGGATTAGGAAACGACACGGTGAGCTCCAGGTCCCATGCCGGGTGAGCCTGCACCGCTTATGGACCCCAGGCGCGTGGTGTTGTCTGACGTTGCAATTGGGTCCCCTTGAGGAGAGCGCCTTAGCTAGGGTTAGGTTTCGGTTCAGGGACGTCGCCAGGGCTGAATCGACTCTGGTCTCCTGATCTCCCTCGAGAGCTGAAGTGAAGGTCCATGCCACAAGGTGGCTCAAGTGCAGGGTTAGGGATCGAGGCAGGCTTAGGTGTGGGTGGAGAGTCCCGGTTCGGGGTAGGTTAGCGTTAGGTTTAGGTCCCAGGAGGCTCCAGGCGCTGAACCCACAGCAGGGCAGTGCTCTCCCCGAAGGGCTGAGTTGAGGGCACAAGGGAGGGTGTCGGTCAGGATCCGTCTTTGCCTGCCAAGGTCACACACGTGATTGGGCCCCTGATCGAGAAGGTCTCGGGAATCCTCTCGGGCAGCGGCAGCCGTGCCTGGGAAACATGGTGAGCTTCAAGTTTCCATGCTGAGTGAGCCTGCACGGCTTTGGATCTCAGGAGCGTGGTATTGTCAGATGTTGGAATTGTGTCTTTTACGGGAGAGAGCCTCAGCTAGCGTTAGGGTTCGGTCCAGGGAGGTCGCCAGGGCTGAAGCGACTCCGGTCTCGTGATCTCCCTGTAGCGCTGAAGTGAGGGCCCATGCCACAATGCGGCTCAAGTGTAAGGTTAGGGTTCGAGGCAGGCTTAGGTTTCGGTGGAAGGTCCCGGTGTGGAGTAGGGTTAAGGTTAGGGTTAGGTCCCAGGAGGCTCCAGGCGCCGAACCCACAGCAGAGCAGTGGTCTCCCCGAAGGATTGAGTTGAGAGGGCACAAGGGAAGGTGCCGGTCAGGATCCGTCTTTGCCGAGGCTACACACGTCGATTGGCCCCTGGTCGTGGAGGCCTCCGGAATCCTCTCGGGCAGCCGCAGCTGGGCCTGGGAAAGGAAATGGTGAGTTTCCAGGTTCCATGCTGAGTGAGCCTGCACGGCTTCTGGACCCCAGGCGCGTGGTGTTTTCAGACGTTGCAATTGGGTCCCCTTGCGGAGACAGCCTTAGCTAGAGTTAGGGTTCGGTCCAGGGACGTCGCCAGGGCCTAAGCGACTCTGGTCTCGTGATCTCCCTCTTGGGCTGAAGTGAGGGCCCATGCAACAATGCGGCTCAAGTGTAGGTTTAGGGTTCGAGGCAGGCGTAGGTTTCGGTGGAGGGTCCTGGTTCTTGGTAGTGTTATGGTTAGTGTTAGGTCCCAGGAGGGTCCAGGCGCCGAACCCACAGCAGGGCAGTGCTCTCCCCGAAGGGCTGAGTAGAGGGCACAAGGAAGGGTGTCGGTTAGGATGCGTCTTAGCCTGCCAAGGACACACACGTGATGCGGCCCTGGTGGAGGATGCCTCTGGAATCCTCTCGGGCAGCTGCAGCCCAGCCTGGGAAAAGACATGGTGAGCTCCAAGTTTCATGTGTGGTGCGCCTGCATCGCTTCTGGACCCCAGGCGTGTGGTGTTGTCAGACGTTGCAATTGGGTCCCCTTGGGGAGACAGCCTTAGCTAGGGTTAGTGCTCGGTCCAGGGACGTCGTCAGCGTTGAAGCGACTCAAGTCTCGTGATCTCCCTCGAGGGCTGAAGTGAGGGCCCACGGCCCAAGGCAGCTCAAGGGTAGCATTAGGTTTCGAGGCAGGCTTAGGTTTCGGTAGAGGGTCACGGTTCCGGGTAGGTTAGGGTTAGGTTTAGGTCCCAGGAGGTTCTAGGCGCCGAATCCACAGCAGGGCAGTGGTCTCCCCGAAGGGCTGAGTTGAGGGCACTTGGGAGGGGGGGTGGGGTGCTGGTCAGGATCCGTCTTGGCTGCCAAGGACACACATGTCGATGGGCCTCTGGTCGTGGAGGTTTCCGGAATCTTCTCAGGCAGCTGCAGCCCGGCCTGGGAAAAGACATGGTGAATTTCCAGGTTCCATGCCGAGTGAGACTGCACTGCTTCTGGACCCCAGGCGCGTGGCGTTGTTAGACATTTGTATTGTGTCTCCATGAGGAGAGAGCTTTAGCTAGCGTTAGGGTTCGGTCCAGGGACGTCGCCAGGGCTGAAGCGACTCCGGTCTCGTGATCTCCCATGAGGGCTGAAGTGAGGGCCCATGCCACAATGCGGCTCAAGTGTAAGGTTAGGGTTCGAGGCAGGCTTAGGTTTCGGTGGAGGGTCCCGGTGTGGAGTAGGGTTAAGGTTAGGGTTAGGTCCCAGGAGGCTCCAGGCGCCGAACCCACAGCAGAGCAGTGGTCTCCCCGAAGGGTTGAGTTGAGAGGGCACAAGGGAAGGTGCCGGTCAGGATCCGTCTTTGCCGAGGCTACACACGTCGATTGGCCCCTGGTCGTGGAGGCCTCCGGAATCCTCTCGGGCAGCCGCAGCTGGGCCTGGGAAAGGAAATGGTGAGTTTCCAGGTTCCATGCTGAGTGAGCCTGCACGGCTTCTGGACCCCAGGCGCGTGGTGTTTTCAGACGTTGCAATTGGGTCCCCTTGCGGAGACAGACTTAGCTGAGGTTAGGGTTCAGTCCACGGACGTCGCCAGCGCTGAAGACACTCTGGTCTCGTGAGTGAGACTGCACCGCTTCAGAAACCTCTAAGGGTGAAACAAGATGTTAGTTGAAGGATGGTTTCACCACACTATTGCTTCGCAGAGCTGAGTGATGGCGCTTTCCGTAGAGTTGCCCACGTGGGTTTTCTAACAGGTACAAACTAGTGACATCAAGTGGTAGTTGAGAGATGGTTTCACCACAGAGTGGAGGATATGGCGCTTCTCTCATAGTTGCTCGCGTACGTTTTCCACCCCGTCCAAATTAGTGAAACCGAATGTTTCTTGAAAGAGGGTTCCCCGAAATGTTGTTGTTTCCCATATTTGAGTATAAGGCACTTTCCCTGTAGGTGTCGCATAGGTTTTCAAACTGTTCCAACCTTGTGCAACAAGAGGTTAGTTGACTGAGGGTTTGAGCAGACTCTTGTGCAGAGTTGAGTGTATGGCACTTTCCGCATAGGCTCCGCATAGGTTTCAAAGATGTTTTTCATCGTAGGGATACCAGATGTCAGTTGAAAGATGTTTCATACAGTCGTGCATACGGCAGTTTCGGTGTTGGCCCCACATGGGTCTTCAAACACTTCTAACTTGGTGACGCCCGACGTCAGTGGATAGATAGATGGTTTCACCACACGGTTGTTTCCCAGGGTTGAGTGCATGGCACATTCGGTGTAGGCCCCACATGGGTCTTCAAACTAAGAGCGGTCTAATGTACTGAAACAGGATGCTGGTTGAAAGATGGTTTCCGCACAGTGCTTTTTGCCAGACCCGAGTATATGACACTTTATTCTTAGGCCCCACATAGGTTGTCGAATACCTCTAACGTAGTGAGACCTGATGGTAGTTGAAGGATGGTTTCTCCACGGTAATTTTTCAGCGTGGAGTGTATCTCGTTTTCCTCATAGGTTTTCAAACACTTCTCAGCGAAGCAAGATGTTAGTTGATAAATGGCTTATTTATGAAAAGTGTCACATACTTAACGCGGTGTAAAATCACTGTGCGGAAACATCTTTCAACCCACAACTTGTTCCACAAAGTTAGAAATGTTGGAATCCTAGACATAGAAGTAACAAGGAAAGTGCACTTTACTCACTTTGTCAAGGATCGTTGTAGACAAACCACTTTTCAACCAAACTCTGGTTTAACTAAGTGGGAAGTGTTCGCAAACGCTTGCGGGGCCACAAAGACACTGCCATGTACTCAGCGCTGTGAAACACCAGTGTGGTGATGCCTTTTACCAACTAACATCTGCTTTCACGGCATAGGTTTTCAAGTGTTTGAAAACCCATGTGGGGACGAAACGGAAAGGGCCATAGGCTGAAGTGTATGAAACACTGTTGGGGGAACCACCTTCCAACTAAAATGCTGTTTCAGTATGTTGGAAGCGTTTGCAAACCTCTGCGGGGCTTAGGCGGAAATGCCTACACGCAGCTCTGTGAAACAACCACGGGGAAAGAGTCTTTCACCTAACATCAGGTTTCAGTAAGCGAGAACTCTTTGAAAACCTATGCGGGGCCTACAGGGTAAGGGCCAGAGAGTCACCTCCGTGAAACAACACCGTGGGGAAACCGACTTTCAAGTAACATCTATGTGATTTCACAAAGTGAGAAGTGTTTGAAAACCCATGCAGGGCCTGGGCGGCGAGGGCCCGTACACTCAACTCCGTGAAAAAACACTGTGGGGTATCCAGCTTGCAACTAACCTCTTCTTTCGGCAAGTAGAATTGGAAAGCCTAGGTGGGTCGTACGGGGACAGTGCCATGCACTCAACTCTGTGAAACAGAAAAGGGTGAGGGAAACATCTTTCCACTAACATCTTGTTTCACCAAGTTAAAAATGTTTCAAAGCCAATGCAGCACCTACACCGAGTGTGCCTTATACCCAATACCATGAAAACACGCTAGGGAAATCTTTCTCCCATCGTCTTATTCATTAAGTTTGAAGCGTCTGGAGACCTATGCGGAGCCTAGGTGGAAAGTTCTATGTACTCAACTCTACCAGGCAGCACTTGAGGGAGACTATCTTTCAACGAACATCTTGTTTCACTAAGTCACAAGTGTTTGGAAAACACTGTAGGCCTACCCTGACCAGTGCCTTGTACCTAACTTTAGGAAGTACCGTGGGGATACCATCATTCAACTAACGGCTACGTTTCACAACGTGAGAAACGTTAGTAAATACGTGCGGGGCCTACACGGAAAGTGCCTTATACTCACCTCTGGAAAAAAGAGTGAAACATCGGGTTTCGCTACGTTACAATTGCTTGAAAACTAGGCGGGACCTAGAGGTGCCCTGGGCACCGTCACGGTCGAGAGACAATCTCCCAACATCTGGTTTCACTCGGTTACAAGTGTTTAAAACACACGCGGGGCCTCTGTGGAGAGTACCCAACACTCCACTCCGTGAAACACACACTGTGGGGAAACCACCTGTCAACCTCTATGGGGTTTCTTTGAGGTAGAAGTGTTTGAAAACCTATGAGAAGCCAACTGGTTAAGTGCCATACCTGCGCTCAACGGTGAACAACGACGGTGTGCTAAAACAATATTTCAACTAACAACATCTGGTTACACTAATTTAAAAGTGTTGGAAAACTATTCAGGGTCTGGGAGGAGAGTGCCATATGCTCAACTCTGTGACAGAACACAGTGGGGAACACCGTCTTCCGACTAACGTGTGTCAGTTTGAAAACCATGAGGAGCTACACCCGGAAGGGACTTACTCTATGAGACGCCCTAGGGAAACCGTCTTTGAAGTAACTTCTCGTTTCACAAACTTACAAGTGTTTGAAAACCCATGCATGCAAGGCCTGCGCAGAAAGTGCCTATAGTCAACCCTGTGAAACAACACTGTGGGTCTCCACGTTTCAACCAACCTCTCGTTTCACTTAGTGAGAAGGGTTTGAAAAACCTACGTGCGTTCTACGCAATGAGTGCCATATGCTCAACTCTGTAAGACAACACTGGTGAAACCATCCTTCAAATAGCATCATGGTTCACTGTTGGAAGTGTTTGAAAACCTATGCGGAGCCTACCCCGAAAGTATCTTACACTGCACTCTGGCAAAGACTTTGGGGAAGCCGTCCTTCAACTGACATTTTACTTCACTATGTTACATGTGGTTGCAAACCATGCGGCGCCTACAGCCAAAGTGCCACCCATATACTCAACTCTGTGAAACAACGTTGTGGGGAAACGGGTTCAACTAACACCTGGTTTCACTACGTAAGAAGTGTTTGAGAAACCCGTCGGGCCCTCTGTCAAACTGCACATTGCAGAAGCCCTCTTTTAGCCAACATCTTACATCTCTAGCGTATGGATGGCACGTATGCTATGTACATTGTTTGTGTCTGTGTGTTATTTGTGTGGTGAATGTGGTGTGTGTATGGTGTGTCAGTGCTTTGTAGGTGCTGAATGTGTCCTTCTGTGTTGTCCTCGAGTGTCATATATGTGTTGTGATTGTAGTATATCAGCTACGTATGCGCCGCATAGAACGTTTGTGCGTGTGTGTGTGTTTTGTATGTGGTGCACGTGGGGTTTTGTGGTGTGGCATACGGGTGGAGTTTGGGCAGTAAAAGTGTGGTGTGTGTGGTGTGCGTGGTGTCTGTATTTCATAGATGTATGGACTCTCATGGCGTGTGTATTGTGGATGTGGTGTCTGTGTAGTGTAAGTGCGTGGTGTGCGGTATAAGTTTGGCATGTATGTGGTGTATATATGGAGTGTGTTTGTGTGCTATACGTGTGTACGGTGTGTATATGTGTGGTACGTGTATTAGGTGTAGTAAGTAGTGTGTGGAAGATGTCTGTGTGATGTGTAAGTGGTTTGGTGTGTATGTGGTGACTGGGTGAGGTGTTTGTGTGGTATTCACGTGTCATGCGAGGTATGTTTGTACCCTGTTGTGTGTCCGGTGTAGGAGGGGTGTGGCTGTGTGGCATATGTGTCACCGTTGTGTCTCTATGTGCAGTGTGTGTGGTGTCCTTGTAGTCGATGCGTAGAGGAGGGAGCATCTGTCTTCCGTATAAGTGGCGTAGGTTTGGGGTGTGGGGCGTGTATGTGGAGGGTGTATGCGTGGTATACGAGCAGTGGTTTGTTTGGAAACTGTGTGCTGTATGTGTGTTGAGTGTGGTAATACTGTGCGAGGGTGATAACTGTGGGTGTGTGGGGCATGTGTGATGTGTGTTGGATATGTCTGTGGCATATGCATGGTGTGTGTGTGGTGAGCATGTGGTGTGTGTGATGTATGCATGTGTAGACGGTGTATGTGGCATGCAGGTGTGTAGGTCGTAGGAAGGTGGCCAATGCGGCGTGCCAGGTGTGTGGAATGTGCAGGGGGTGCGTGAATGTGTGTTATAAGTGTCTTGAGTGTCTTGCACGGGTGGCCGTGTGTGGTGTGTTTTCCTTAAATGTTTTGGGTGTGTGTGTTGTGTGTTTGGGTACTGTGGTATGTGTGATATATGTGTGGGTTTCCGTGTAATTCGTGTCTTGTGTAGGCTGCACGTTAGTTGAAAGTGCAGTTTGACAGAGTTGATTGAGTATATGGCACTTTCCACATGGTCCCCGCCTAGGTTTTCAAACACTTCTAACTCAGTGAAACAAGGTGTTAGCAACACGATGGGTTTTCCCCACAGTGTTATTTCACAGAGTTGAGTGTATGGCACGTTCGTCGTCGTTCCCAGCAGTGTTTCAAACGCTTCTAACTTGGAGAAACAAGATGTTAGTTGAAAGACGCTTTCCCCAAAGTGCCATTTTCACAGAGTTGAATATATGGCACTTTCTTTCTGCACAGTCCCTGAATAATTTTTCAAACCCTTCTAACAGTGAAACTGGATGTTAGTTCAAAGGACGCTTTCCCACCGTGTTGGTTCCCAGAGATGAGTATATGGCGGAGACCTTGGAGGCCCTGCATACGTTCTCAAAACTTCCAACTGGGTGAAACATGTGAGTTGAAAGATGCTTTCTCCACAGGAGTCTTTCGCGACGGCTGGTGTGTGTGACTTTCCACATCATTCCCTGCATAGGTTGTCAAACTCTTCTCACGTAGTGAAACGACAGGCTAGTTACAAGACATTCTCCCCACAGTGTTGTATCACAGGGTTGAGTATATGGCACTTACCCTCTAGGCCCCGCGTAGGTTTTCACACGGTTCTCACTGAGCGAAACCACATATCAGGTGAAAGCTGGTTTCGCTACAGTGTTTTTTGGCAGGATTGGGTATACGGCCCTTTCCGCATGGGCCCGCGTAAGTTTTTCAAACACTTCTAACTTAGAGACACCAGATGTGACTTGAAAGATGGTTTCTCCACAGTATGTTTTCTGTGAATCGAGAATTCTGAGAAACTCGAGAATTCCGTTGAAGACGAATCTTCGTTCCCAAAGCAGTTTTTCAAACACTTCTAACATGGTGAAATAAGATGGTAGTGGAAAGATGGTTTCCCCAAGAGCTGCTTGACAGAGTGGAGTGTATGACACTTTCCGCCAAAGCCCCCACAGGTTTGCCAACACTTCTTACTTAGAGAAACAAGATGTGAGTGGAAAGATGGTTTCCCCACAGTGTTGTTTTCACAGGGTTGAGGGTATGGCACTTTCCTTCCAGGCCCCACATGGGTTTTCCAACACTTCCACGTTAGTGGAGCCAGAGGTTAGTGGAAAGATGGTTTCCGTAGAGTGCAGATTGACTGAGTTGTGTACAAGGCACTTCACTCTCCACATAGGCCTCCCACATGGGTGTTCCAACACTTCCAACGTTGTGACACCAGACGTTAGGTGAAAGATGGTTTCTCCACAGGATTCTTTCACAGTGGCTGGTATATGTCACTTTCCACATCGTTCCCCACATAGGTTTTCAAACTCTTCTAACCTAGTGATTGATACAAGCTGTTAGTTGAATGTTGGTTTTCCCCAGAGTGAAGTCTGACAGAGTTGGGTACATGGAACTTGACGCGTAGTCCCCGCGCAGGTTTTCAAGCCCTTGGAACTGAGTGAAACTAGGTGTTAGCTAAAAGATGGTGTCCTCTGAGTGTGCCTTCACGCGGGTGACTATACGGCACCTACCTTGCCGGCCCCGCAAAGTTGTCAGACAGCTCTCTTCTAGTGCAGCAAGATATTAGGAGAAAGACCGTTTCGCCACACCATGTTTCACATGATGGAGCGTAGGGCACTTTCTACGCAAGCCACCGTAGGTTCGCAAACACTCGGACCCGAGTGAAATGAGATGCTAGCTGAAAGATGGTTTCTCCACAGGGTGGAGGGTGACTTTCCACGTCGTTCTCCGCATAGAATTTCAAACAGTGCCAACCTGGTGATACAACATGTTCCTGGAAAGATGGTTTCCCCAAATGTGCAGCCTTCACTATAGGCCTCCCATCACTGTTCCGCCTCTTCTCACTTAGGGAAAGGAGATGTTAGCTGAAAGGTGTTTCCTCCCACCCCCCCACCCCCGCCCCCCACGGTTTTGTTACACACAGTCGAGGACAGAGCACTTGCCGTGTACGTCTGCATACGCTTTCAAACTCTTGCAACTTAGTCAAACAAGGTGTCAGCTGAGAGACGGTTTCTCTGCAGGACTCTTTCAGAGTATCGAGTACTTGTCACTTTCCACATCATGCCCCGCGTAGGTTTTCAAACGCTTCTGACTTAGTGATACAAGATGTCAGTTGAAGGGCGGTTTCCCCGAAGGGCAAACATTTGACAGAGTTGAGTGGCACGCGCCGCATAAAGCCCCCACAGGCTTCACACGCTTCTTACCTGGTGAAACCCAATGTAGTTGAAAGAAGGTTTTCCCCAACAGTGTTGTTTCACAGCGCTGAGAGTCTAGGCCCCACATGGGATTGCAAACACTTCCAAGTTAGTGGAACCAGAGGTGAGTGGAAAGCGTCTCTCCAAAGTGCAGTTTGCCCGAGTCGACTATATGGCACCTTCCACGGAGGCCCCACGATACGCGTTTGTTCAAACGCAGGTCTAACTTAGCGATACAAGATGTTCCTTCACAGAGCCGAGTTTGTGGCACTGACCTTACATGTGGGCGCCGCATAGGTTTTTCGAACAGTTCTCCCCCAGTGAGCCAAGATGTTAGTTGCCAGATGGCTTCTCCACTGGACTTTCTCACACTGCCGAGTAAATGTCACTTGCCCCTTCTTTGCCCGCAGAGGATTTCCGGCAAAGCTAACCTAGTGATACGGGATGTTATTTGAAAGGTGGTTTCCCCAAAGTGCCTCTTGACAGAGTCGCGTATATGGCACCTTCATCATAGGCCCCGAATGGGTTTTCAGACACCTGTGCCCAGTGAAACGTGATGTCAGTCCACAGTATTCTCTCCCACTGTCGAGTATATGTCACTTTCCCCCTGGCTCCCCACAGAGGGTTTCAAACACTTCTATGTTAGTGATGCAAGCTGTTAGCCAGAAGAAGGCTCCTGCAATGTGCAGTGTGACCGTGCTCTGTATATATATGTATATGTATATGTATATGTATATGTATATGTATATATATGTATATGTATATGTATATGTATACACACATAGCACTTTGTGCTTAGGCCCCGACGGGTTTCTCAAACACTTCTAATTTAGTGAAACCACGTGTTAGTTGAAACGGTCTCCCCACAGTGTTGTTTCAGAGTTGAGTATGTGGCACTTTCGCTGTAGGCCCCGCACGAACGGTTTGCAACCACAGGTAACATAGTGAAGTAAGCTGTTAGTTGAAGGACGGCTTCTCTGCCCTCCCCCCTCCCCACACACACACCCCAGGTGTTGTTTGACAGAGTGGGGTGTCTCATACTTTTGGTGGGAGCTCCGCATAGCTTTTCAGACACGTCTAACAAGGGAACCCAGATGCTATTTGAAGGATGTTTTCACCACAGTGTTGTTTTACAGAGTTGAGCACATGGCGCTTTCTGCGTAGGAAGCCCCTCGTTTCCGAAACTCTTCTCAGTAAGGGAAACGAGAGGTGTGTTGAAAGGCCACGTCTCCACGGTGTTGTTTCACAGAGTTGACTCTACAGCACTTTCGTCGCAGGCCCTGCATGGGTCTTGAAGCCCTTGTCACTTTGGGAAACGAGCTGTTATTTGAAAAGTGGTCTCCCCCCAACGTCTCAGAGTTGAGGGTAGGGCCCTTGCCGCGTAGACCCCCAGCAGTTTCCAAACACTCTTAAGTTAGTGAAACCCGGTGTTATTTGAGTGCTCGTTTCAGCACACCATCGTTTCTCACAGTTGAGTAGACGGCACTCAACCGTTAGGCTTCTCGTAGGTTTTCAAACCCTTCTACCTTAGAGAAACCACATGGTAGTTGAAGGGCGGTTTGCCCACAGTGTTGTTCCCAAGAGTTGAGAGCATACGGTCCCGTGCGCTAGGCGCCTGCGAGCCTTTTGAAACACCTGTGGTTTAGTGAACCCAGATGTTAAGAGACAGATTGTGTCCCCACAGTGTCGTCTCACAGGGTTCATTATATGGCACTCTCGTGGTAGGCCCCGCAACGTTTGGAGCTACGTCTACCTTAGCGAAGCGAGATGTCAGTGGAACGACGGCTTTCACCGTGTTATTTGCCAGAGCGCAGTGTGAGATACGTTCGGGCTAGGCTCCGCGTAGCTTTGCAAACACTTAAAAGTGTTAAAACGAGGGAACACAGATGCTGTTTGAAGGAGGGTTTCACCAGTGTTGTTTTACAGACTTGCGCACAAGGCCCTCTCTGCGTAGTACCCACGTAGGCTTTCGAACCCTTCTCACTAAGCGAAACGAGCGGCTAGGTGAAACGTGGAGACTCACAGTGTTGTCTCACAGAGTTGAGTGTATGGCATTTTCCGTCTAGGCCCTGCATAGGTTGTCAAACACTTCTCACTTTGTGAAACGAGATGTGACGGGAAAGATGGTTTCCCCCACAGCGTCTCAGAGAGTTGAGTATACGGCAGGTTCGTTGTAGTCTCCGGATGCTTCTCAAACACTTCCAACTTAGTGAAACCACTTGGTAAGTGGAAGAAGCTTTCCCCACAAGGTCGTGTCACAGAGTTGAGTGTAAGTCACTTTCTACATAAGCCTCCGCAGGTCTTCAAACACGTCTGCCTTAGTGAACTGAGATGTTAGTTGAAAGGTGTTTTCTCCACCGTGTTTTTCCCCATAGCCGAGTATATGGCACTCACCGTCCACGTCTGCATACGTTTTCAAACTCTTCTAACTTAGGCAAACAAGGTGTTAGTTGAAAGATGGTTTCTCCACAGTATGTTTTCACAGAGTCGAGAACATGGCTCTTTCCTCATTGTTCCTAGCAACGTACGTCTAACATGGTGAAACAAGATATTAGTTGGAAGATGGTTTCCCTAAAAATTGACAGTGGAGCAGATGGCACTTTCCGCCTAAGCACCCCCCCCCCCGCAAGTTGCGAAACACTCCTACGAAATGAACCCAGATGTTACTTGAAAGACGGTTTCACCACAGTCGTGTTGCGCAGCGTTGAGCAAATGACACTTTCTTTGTAGACCTGGCATAGGTTTTCAACCACTTCTAGGTGAAGAGCAGTTAGCTGCAACTTGGATTCACCACAGTGTTGTGTCACAGAGTTGAATGCATGCTCTACGCGCCTAGGTCCCGTGGGTCTTCTCAGACACTTGTAACCGAGTGAAACCAGAGGCTAGAAGAAAGAGTCTTTCCCCCACAGTGCTGTTTCACAGAGTTGAGTGTATGGCACTTTCGGACTAGGCCCCACATGGTTTGCATCTACATCTAACATAGTGAATTAAAATGTGAGTTGGAGGACGGCTTCCCCAGGTGTTGTTTGACAGAGTGGAGTGTATGATTCTTGCGGTGTAGGCTCTGCATAAGTTTTCAAACACTTCTAACAGGGGAGCCCAGATGGTATGTGAAGGGTGGTCCCCCACCGTGTTGCTTTAGAGAGTTGAGCACATGGCACTTTCTACGTAGAACGGCATACGTCTCTCAAACACTTCTAACTGAAACGAGAGGTTAGTTGAAGGTGGAGTCCCCACAGTGTTGTTTCACAGAGTTGACCAGGTGGCACTTTCGGCGCAGGCCCTACAAGGGTTTTCAAACGCTTGTAAGTTTGTGAAATGAGATGTGAGTTGAAAGATGGTTTCTCCACAGTGTCTCACAGAGTTGAGTCTGTGGCGCTTTCGGTGTCATCTCCGCGTGGTTTTCAAACACTGCTAACTTACCGAAACAACATGTTAGTTGGAAGAGGGTTTCCCCGACTGTGTTGTGTCTCGGAGTTGAAAATATGGCACTCTCCTCATAGACCCTGGATAGTTTTCAAACAAGCTTGAAGCAGGGAAACCAGATGTCAGCTGAAAGATCGTTTTGCCACACCATTGTCTCTCACAGTCGAGTCCATGGCACTTAACCGTTAGGCTTCCCATGGGTTTTCAAAGACTTCTACCTTAGGGAAACCAGACGGTAGTTGAACGATGGTTTCCCCATAGTGTTGTTTCACAGACTTGACTGTATGGCACTGTCCGTGTGGCCTCCACTTAGGTTTTCAAACCCTTGTAACTACGCGCACTGAGAAGCTAATGATAAGGTCGTTTCACCACAGTGTTGTTTGATTGAGTGGCGCGTATGGCGCTAGCCACATGGGCCCCGCATGTGTTTTCAAACACTTGTAACAGTGAAACCAGATAGTAGTTGAGCGATCCTTTCACCACACTGGTATTCACACAGTTGAGTATAAGGCACCTTGCGATTAGGCAATCCTACGAGAGCATAGGATTTCCACACACTGCTCACTTAGAGAAACCAGCTGGTAGTCGAAGATCGTTTTCCCACAGTGTTGTTTCACAGAGTCGAGTATATGGCACGGTCTTCATAGGCCCCTCAGGGGTTTGAAACCCTTCTAACTCTTTTTTAGTTAAAAGTTTTTAGTTAAAAGTCAGTTTGTCCTATGTTGTTTCCCAGAGTTGAGCGTACGGTGGGTGCTATGCACCTAAGCCCCCTCCCCCCGTCTTTTCAAACCCTTGTAACCTCGCGAATCCAGATGCTCGGAGAAAGACTGTGTCACCATAGTGTCTGTTCTCGGGGCTGAGTATATGGCACTTTCGTTGTGGGCCCCGCGTGGTTTTCAAACACATCAAACTTAGGGAAATAAGATGTGAGTTGGAGGACGGCTTCCACCAAGTGTTGTTCGACACAGTGCAATGTAAGATACACTCGGTGTAGCCGACGCATGGCATTTCAAACACGTCTGACAAGTGAACCCAGGTGATATTTGGAGGATGGTATCACCACACTGTTGTTTTACAGAGTTGAGCATACGGCACTCTCTGCGTAGTCCCTGCATAGGTCTTCAAACACTTCGAACTTAGTGCACCAAGATGTTAGTTGAAAGAGGGTTTCTCCACAGGATTCTCTACAGTGTCCTGTACATGTCACTCTCCACATCGTTCCCCACATAGAGCTTCACAGACTTCTACGCGACACGACACGTTAATTGACAGGCCATTTCCACAAAGTGCATTTTGACAGAGTTGAGGATGTGGCACTTTCACCATAAGCCCTGCATTGATTTTCCAACACTTCGAACCTAGCGAAACAAGATGGTAGTTGAACGATTGTTTTCATTACACTGCTGCTTCACAGAATCGAGCCTATGGCACTTTCATGTATCCCGAGCACAGTTTTCCAAACACTCGAACCTTAGTGAAACCTGATGTTAATCGAACAGTGGTCTCCTCACAGAGTTGTGTAGATGGCACCTTGCGGAGGCCATTCAAGTGTTTCTAAACACTTCAGACTTTGTGAAACCAGGTATTAGTTGAAAGACGGTTGCCCCACAGTGTTGTTTCACAGGGAGATGGGTGTTTAGCACCTTCCGCTTGGGCCCCTCATAGGTTTTCAAACACTTCCACCTTAGCGTAATGGGCTGTCACTTGAAAGATGGTTTCCCCCGTAACTTATCAGACAGGTGTGTATGTGACACTTTTGATGTCGCCCCCCGCATGGGTGTTCAAGCACACTAAGATAGCGACACCAGATGTTAACGGATAGATGTTTGCACCACACAATCGTTTCAGAGGGTTGAGTACCGGGCACTTTGGCTGTAGTCCCCGCATGAGTTTTTAGCCACTTCTAGTGTCGTGAAACAAGACATTGGTTGAAAGATGTGTTGTTTGCCAGAGTTGACTATGTGGCACCTTATGCATAAGCTTTATGCAAAGGCTTTGGAACACGCCTAGCAACGTGAAACCGTTAAGTTAGTTGAAAGATGGTTTCCCCACAGCAGTTTTTAGAGTCGAGTATATGTCACTTTCCCCATAGTCCCTAGTGTATGTTTTAAAGCAGTTCTAACAGTGAAACAAGTTGTTAATGGGAAAGTTTTTATCCCACAATATTGTTTCACAGAGTGGAGTATATGGCGCCTTCCTCTAGGGCCCTCATAAGTTTTTAAACTTTTCTGAATTTCTGACATCAGATGGTAGTTGAAAGAGGATTTCACCTCTTTCACGTGTTGTCTCACGGAGTTGAGTATACGGCACTTTCCTCATAGACCCGGCATAGGGTTTCAAGTACTTCGGTTAGTGAAACAAGATATTAGTTGAAAGACCGTTTCTCCATAATACTCTTTCACACAATCAAGAATATGCCACTTTCATCGTAATTCCCCGAAAATGTTTACAGAAACTTCTAACGGTGAAACAAGATGTTTCAACCGAAGGGCTGAGTTGAGGGCACAAAGGAGGGTGCCGGTCAGGATCCGTCTTTGGCTGCCAAGGCCACACACCTCGATCGGCCCTGGTGGAGGAGGCCTCCAGAATCCTCTCGGGCAGCTGTAGTGGGGCCTGGGAAACGACATGCTGAGCTTCCAGGTTCCATGCCGTGTCAGCCTGCACCGCTTCTGGATCCTAGACGCGTGGTGTTGTCAACCGTTGGAATTCGGTCCCCATGGCGAGAGAGCCTTAGCTAGGGTTAGGGTTCGGTCCAGGGACGTCGCCCGGGCCGAAGCGACTCCGGTCTCGTGATCTCCCTCGTGGGCTGAAGTGAGGGCACATGACAGAAGGCGGCTCAATTGCAGGGTTAGGGTTCGAGGCAGGCTTACGTTTCGGTGGAGGGTCACGGTTCGCGGAAGTGTTAGGGTTACGGTTACGTCCCAGGAGGCCCCAGGCGCCGAACGCACAGAAGGGCAGTGGTCGCCCCGAAGGGATGAGTTGAGGGCACAAGGGATGGTGCCGGTCAGCATCCGTCTTTGTCTGCCAAAGCCATAGACGTGATTGGGCCCCTGGTCGAGGAGGCCTCCGGAAACCTGTCGGGCAGCTGAGGCCGGACTTGGGAAACGACATGGTGAGCTTCCAGGTTCCATGCCGAATCAGCCTGCACAGCTTCTGGATCCCTGGGGCGTGGTGCTGTGAGACGTTGGAATTGGGTCCCCATGGCGAGAGAGCCTTAGCTAGGGTTAGGGTTCGGTCCAGGGACGTCGCCAGGGCCCAAGCGACTCAGGTCTCATGATCTCTCTCGAGGGCTGAAGTGAGGGCTCAACAACAAGGCGGCTCAAGTGCAGGGTTAGGGTTCCAGGCAGGCTTAGGTTTCGGTGGCGGGTCCCGGTTCGTGGTAGGGTTAGGGTTACGTCCCAGGAGGCTCCAGGCGCCGAACACACAGCAGGGCAATGGTCTCCCCGAAGGGCTGAGTTGATGGCACCAAGGAGGGTGCCGGTCAGGATCCGTCTTTGGCTGCCAAGACCACACACCTCGATCGGCCCCTGGTCGAGGAAGCCTCCGGAATCCTCTCGGGCAGCTGCAGCCGGATCTGGAAACGACCTGGTGAGCTTCCAGGTTCCTTTCTGAGTCAGGCTGCACCGCTTCTGGATCACCGGCGCATGGTGTTGTCAGACGTGGGGATTGGGTCCCCATGGCGACAGAGCCTTACCTAGGGTTAGGGTTCGGTCCAGGGACGTCGCCCGGGCCAACGCGACTCCAGTCTCGTGATCTCCCTCGAGGGCCGAAGTAAGGGCTCAACACCAAGGCGGCTCAAGTGCAGGGTTAGGGTTCGAGGCAGGCTTAGGTCTCGGTGGCGGGTCCCGGTTCGTGGTAGGCTTAGGGTTAGGTTTAGGTCCCATGAGGCTACAGGTGCTGAACCCACAGCAGGGCAGTGGTCTCCCTGAAGGGCTGATTTGAGGGCACAGTGGAAGGTGTCGGTCAGGATTTGTCTTTGTCTTCCAATGCCACACGCGTCGAATGGCCCATGGTTGAGGAGGCCTCCGGATTCCTCTCAGACAGCTGCAGCCGGGCCTGGGAAACGACATGGTGAGCTTCCAGTTTCCATCCTGAGTGTGCACCGCTTCTGGACCCCAGGCGCGTGGTGTTGTCAGACGTTGAAATTGGGTCCCCTTGCGGAGACAGCCTTAGCTAGAGTTAGGGTTCGGTCCAGGGACGTCGCCAGGGCCTAAGCGACTCTGGTCTCGTGATCTCCCTCTTGGGCTGAAGTGAGGGCCCATGCAACAAGGCGGCTCAAGTGTAGGGTTAGGGTTCGAGGCAGGCTTAGGTTTCAGTGGAGGGTCCCAGTTCGGGGTAGGGTTACGGTTAGGGTTAGGGCCCAGGAGGCTCCAGGCGCCAAAGGCAAAGCAGGGCAGTGGTCTCCCTGAACGGCTGAGTTGAGGGCACAAGGGTCGGTGTCAGTCAGGAACCTTCTTAGGCTGCCAAGGCCACACACGTGATTCGACCTCCGGTCGAGAAGGCCTCCGGAATCGTCTCGGGCCACTGCAGCCGGGCCTGGGAAACGACATGGTGAGCTTCCAGGTTCCATGCTGAGTGAGCGTGCACTGCTTCTCGACCCCAGGCGCGTGGTGTCGTTAGACATTTGTATTGGGTCCTCATGGGGAGAGAGCCTTAGCTAGGGTTAGGGTTCGGTCCAGGGACTTTGCCTGGGCCGAAGAGACTCCGGTCTCATGATCTCCCTCGAGGGCTGAAGTGAGGGCCCTTGCCACAGGGCGGCTCAAGTGTAGGGTTAGGGTTCAAGGCAAGCTTAGGTTTCGGCGAAGTGTCCTGGTTCAGGGTAGGGGTAGGGTTAGGGGGTTCGGGGCTCGGAGGCTCCAGGCGTCGAACCCACAACAGGGCATGGGTCTCCCCAAAGGGCTGAGTGGAGGGCACAAGAGACGGTGTCGGTCAGGGTCCGTCTTTGGCTGCCAAGGCCACACAAGTGATTGGGACCCTGGTGGAGGAGGCCTCCGGAATCCTCTCGGGAAGCTGCTGCCGGGATTAGGAAACGACACGGTGAGCTCCAGGTCCCATGCCGGGTGAGCCTGCACCGCTTATGGACCCCAGGCGCGTGGTGTTGTCTGACGTTGCAATTGGGTCCCCTTGAGGAGAGCGCCTTAGCTAGGGTTAGGTTTCGGTTCAGGGACGTCGCCAGGGCTGAATCGACTCTGGTCTCCTGATCTCCCTCGAGAGCTGAAGTGAAGGTCCATGCCACAAGGTGGCTCAAGTGCAGGGTTAGGGATCGAGGCAGGCTTAGGTGTGGGTGGAGAGTCCCGGTTCGGGGTAGGTTAGCGTTAGGTTTAGGTCCCAGGAGGCTCCAGGCGCTGAACCCACAGCAGGGCAGTGCTCTCCCCGAAGGGCTGAGTTGAGGGCACAAGGGAGGGTGTCGGTCAGGATCCGTCTTTGCCTGCCAAGGTCACACACGTGATTGGGCCCCTGATCGAGAAGGTCTCGGGAATCCTCTCGGGCAGCGGCAGCCGTGCCTGGGAAACATGGTGAGCTTCAAGTTTCCATGCTGAGTGAGCCTGCACGGCTTTGGATCTCAGGAGCGTGGTATTGTCAGATGTTGGAATTGTGTCTTTTACGGGAGAGAGCCTCAGCTAGCGTTAGGGTTCGGTCCAGGGAGGTCGCCAGGGCTGAAGCGACTCCGGTCTCGTGATCTCCCTGTAGCGCTGAAGTGAGGGCCCATGCCACAATGCGGCTCAAGTGTAAGGTTAGGGTTCGAGGCAGGCTTAGGTTTCGGTGGAAGGTCCCGGTGTGGAGTAGGGTTAAGGTTAGGGTTAGGTCCCAGGAGGCTCCAGGCGCCGAACCCACAGCAGAGCAGTGGTCTCCCCGAAGGATTGAGTTGAGAGGGCACAAGGGAAGGTGCCGGTCAGGATCCGTCTTTGCCGAGGCTACACACGTCGATTGGCCCCTGGTCGTGGAGGCCTCCGGAATCCTCTCGGGCAGCCGCAGCTGGGCCTGGGAAAGGAAATGGTGAGTTTCCAGGTTCCATGCTGAGTGAGCCTGCACGGCTTCTGGACCCCAGGCGCGTGGTGTTTTCAGACGTTGCAATTGGGTCCCCTTGCGGAGACAGCCTTAGCTAGAGTTAGGGTTCGGTCCAGGGACGTCGCCAGGGCCTAAGCGACTCTGGTCTCGTGATCTCCCTCTTGGGCTGAAGTGAGGGCCCATGCAACAATGCGGCTCAAGTGTAGGTTTAGGGTTCGAGGCAGGCGTAGGTTTCGGTGGAGGGTCCTGGTTCTTGGTAGTGTTATGGTTAGTGTTAGGTCCCAGGAGGGTCCAGGCGCCGAACCCACAGCAGGGCAGTGCTCTCCCCGAAGGGCTGAGTAGAGGGCACAAGGAAGGGTGTCGGTTAGGATGCGTCTTAGCCTGCCAAGGACACACACGTGATGCGGCCCTGGTGGAGGATGCCTCTGGAATCCTCTCGGGCAGCTGCAGCCCAGCCTGGGAAAAGACATGGTGAGCTCCAAGTTTCATGTGTGGTGCGCCTGCATCGCTTCTGGACCCCAGGCGTGTGGTGTTGTCAGACGTTGCAATTGGGTCCCCTTGGGGAGACAGCCTTAGCTAGGGTTAGTGCTCGGTCCAGGGACGTCGTCAGCGTTGAAGCGACTCAAGTCTCGTGATCTCCCTCGAGGGCTGAAGTGAGGGCCCACGGCCCAAGGCAGCTCAAGGGTAGCATTAGGTTTCGAGGCAGGCTTAGGTTTCGGTAGAGGGTCACGGTTCCGGGTAGGTTAGGGTTAGGTTTAGGTCCCAGGAGGTTCTAGGCGCCGAATCCACAGCAGGGCAGTGGTCTCCCCGAAGGGCTGAGTTGAGGGCACTTGGGAGGGGGGGTGGGGTGCTGGTCAGGATCCGTCTTGGCTGCCAAGGACACACATGTCGATGGGCCTCTGGTCGTGGAGGTTTCCGGAATCTTCTCAGGCAGCTGCAGCCCGGCCTGGGAAAAGACATGGTGAATTTCCAGGTTCCATGCCGAGTGAGACTGCACTGCTTCTGGACCCCAGGCGCGTGGCGTTGTTAGACATTTGTATTGTGTCTCCATGAGGAGAGAGCTTTAGCTAGCGTTAGGGTTCGGTCCAGGGACGTCGCCAGGGCTGAAGCGACTCCGGTCTCGTGATCTCCCATGAGGGCTGAAGTGAGGGCCCATGCCACAATGCGGCTCAAGTGTAAGGTTAGGGTTCGAGGCAGGCTTAGGTTTCGGTGGAGGGTCCCGGTGTGGAGTAGGGTTAAGGTTAGGGTTAGGTCCCAGGAGGCTCCAGGCGCCGAACCCACAGCAGAGCAGTGGTCTCCCCGAAGGGTTGAGTTGAGAGGGCACAAGGGAAGGTGCCGGTCAGGATCCGTCTTTGCCGAGGCTACACACGTCGATTGGCCCCTGGTCGTGGAGGCCTCCGGAATCCTCTCGGGCAGCCGCAGCTGGGCCTGGGAAAGGAAATGGTGAGTTTCCAGGTTCCATGCTGAGTGAGCCTGCACGGCTTCTGGACCCCAGGCGCGTGGTGTTTTCAGACGTTGCAATTGGGTCCCCTTGCGGAGACAGACTTAGCTGAGGTTAGGGTTCAGTCCACGGACGTCGCCAGCGCTGAAGACACTCTGGTCTCGTGAGTGAGACTGCACCGCTTCAGAAACCTCTAAGGGTGAAACAAGATGTTAGTTGAAGGATGGTTTCACCACACTATTGCTTCGCAGAGCTGAGTGGTGGCGCTTTCCGTAGAGTTGCCCACGTGGGTTTTCTAACAGGTACAAACTAGTGACATCAAGTGGTAGTTGAGAGATGGTTTCACCACAGAGTGGAGGATATGGCGCTTCTCTCATAGTTGCTCGCGTACGTTTTCCACCCCGTCCAAATTAGTGAAACCGAATGTTTCTTGAAAGAGGGTTCCCCGAAATGTTGTTGTTTCCCATATTTGAGTATAAGGCACTTTCCCTGTAGGTGTCGCATAGGTTTTCAAACTGTTCCAACCTTGTGCAACAAGAGGTTAGTTGACTGAGGGTTTGAGCAGACTCTTGTGCAGAGTTGAGTGTATGGCACTTTCCGCATAGGCTCCGCATAGGTTTCAAAGATGTTTTTCATCGTAGGGATACCAGATGTCAGTTGAAAGATGTTTCATACAGTCGTGCATACGGCAGTTTCGGTGTTGGCCCCACATGGGTCTTCAAACACTTCTAACTTGGTGACGCCCGACGTCAGTGGATAGATAGATGGTTTCACCACACGGTTGTTTCCCAGGGTTGAGTGCATGGCACATTCGGTGTAGGCCCCACATGGGTCTTCAAACTAAGAGCGGTCTAATGTACTGAAACAGGATGCTGGTTGAAAGATGGTTTCCGCACAGTGCTTTTTGCCAGACCCGAGTATATGACACTTTATTCTTAGGCCCCACATAGGTTGTCGAATACCTCTAACGTAGTGAGACCTGATGGTAGTTGAAGGATGGTTTCTCCACGGTAATTTTTCAGCGTGGAGTGTATCTCGTTTTCCTCATAGGTTTTCAAACACTTCTCAGCGAAGCAAGATGTTAGTTGATAAATGGCTTATTTATGAAAAGTGTCACATACTTAACGCGGTGTAAAATCACTGTGCGGAAACATCTTTCAACCCACAACTTGTTCCACAAAGTTAGAAATGTTGGAATCCTAGACATAGAAGTAACAAGGAAAGTGCACTTTACTCACTTTGTCAAGGATCGTTGTAGACAAACCACTTTTCAACCAAACTCTGGTTTAACTAAGTGGGAAGTGTTCGCAAACGCTTGCGGGGCCACAAAGACACTGCCATGTACTCAGCGCTGTGAAACACCAGTGTGGTGATGCCTTTTACCAACTAACATCTGCTTTCACGGCATAGGTTTTCAAGTGTTTGAAAACCCATGTGGGGACGAAACGGAAAGGGCCATAGGCTGAAGTGTATGAAACACTGTTGGGGGAACCACCTTCCAACTAAAATGCTGTTTCAGTATGTTGGAAGCGTTTGCAAACCTCTGCGGGGCTTAGGCGGAAATGCCTACACGCAGCTCTGTGAAACAACCACGGGGAAAGAGTCTTTCACCTAACATCAGGTTTCAGTAAGCGAGAACTCTTTGAAAACCTATGCGGGGCCTACAGGGTAAGGGCCAGAGAGTCACCTCCGTGAAACAACACCGTGGGGAAACCGACTTTCAAGTAACATCTATGTGATTTCACAAAGTGAGAAGTGTTTGAAAACCCATGCAGGGCCTGGGCGGCGAGGGCCCGTACACTCAACTCCGTGAAAAAACACTGTGGGGTATCCAGCTTGCAACTAACCTCTTCTTTCGGCAAGTAGAATTGGAAAGCCTAGGTGGGTCGTACGGGGACAGTGCCATGCACTCAACTCTGTGAAACAGAAAAGGGTGAGGGAAACATCTTTCCACTAACATCTTGTTTCACCAAGTTAAAAATGTTTCAAAGCCAATGCAGCACCTACACCGAGTGTGCCTTATACCCAATACCATGAAAACACGCTAGGGAAATCTTTCTCCCATCGTCTTATTCATTAAGTTTGAAGCGTCTGGAGACCTATGCGGAGCCTAGGTGGAAAGTTCTATGTACTCAACTCTACCAGGCAGCACTTGAGGGAGACTATCTTTCAACGAACATCTTGTTTCACTAAGTCACAAGTGTTTGGAAAACACTGTAGGCCTACCCTGACCAGTGCCTTGTACCTAACTTTAGGAAGTACCGTGGGGATACCATCATTCAACTAACGGCTACGTTTCACAACGTGAGAAACGTTAGTAAATACGTGCGGGGCCTACACGGAAAGTGCCTTATACTCACCTCTGGAAAAAAGAGTGAAACATCGGGTTTCGCTACGTTACAATTGCTTGAAAACTAGGCGGGACCTAGAGGTGCCCTGGGCACCGTCACGGTCGAGAGACAATCTCCCAACATCTGGTTTCACTCGGTTACAAGTGTTTAAAACACACGCGGGGCCTCTGTGGAGAGTACCCAACACTCCACTCCGTGAAACACACACTGTGGGGAAACCACCTGTCAACCTCTATGGGGTTTCTTTGAGGTAGAAGTGTTTGAAAACCTATGAGAAGCCAACTGGTTAAGTGCCATACCTGCGCTCAACGGTGAACAACGACGGTGTGCTAAAACAATATTTCAACTAACAACATCTGGTTACACTAATTTAAAAGTGTTGGAAAACTATTCAGGGTCTGGGAGGAGAGTGCCATATGCTCAACTCTGTGACAGAACACAGTGGGGAACACCGTCTTCCGACTAACGTGTGTCAGTTTGAAAACCATGAGGAGCTACACCCGGAAGGGACTTACTCTATGAGACGCCCTAGGGAAACCGTCTTTGAAGTAACTTCTCGTTTCACAAACTTACAAGTGTTTGAAAACCCATGCATGCAAGGCCTGCGCAGAAAGTGCCTATAGTCAACCCTGTGAAACAACACTGTGGGTCTCCACGTTTCAACCAACCTCTCGTTTCACTTAGTGAGAAGGGTTTGAAAAACCTACGTGCGTTCTACGCAATGAGTGCCATATGCTCAACTCTGTAAGACAACACTGGTGAAACCATCCTTCAAATAGCATCATGGTTCACTGTTGGAAGTGTTTGAAAACCTATGCGGAGCCTACCCCGAAAGTATCTTACACTGCACTCTGGCAAAGACTTTGGGGAAGCCGTCCTTCAACTGACATTTTACTTCACTATGTTACATGTGGTTGCAAACCATGCGGCGCCTACAGCCAAAGTGCCACCCATATACTCAACTCTGTGAAACAACGCTGTGGGGAAACGGGTTCAACTAACACCTGGTTTCACTACGTTAGAAGTGTTTGAGAAACCCGTCGGGCCCTCTGTCAAACTGCACATTGCAGAAGCCCTTTTTTAGCCAACATCTTACATCTCTAGCGTATGGATGGCACGTATGCTATGTACATTGTTTGTGTCTGTGTGTTATTTGTGTGGTGAATGTGGTGTGTGTATGGTGTGTCAGTGCTTTGTAGGTGCTGAATGTGTCCTTCTGTGTTGTCCTCGAGTGTCATATATGTGTTGTGATTGTAGTATATCAGCTACGTATGCGCCGCATAGAACGTTTGTGCGTGTGTGTGTGTTTTGTATGTGGTGCACGTGGGGTTTTGTGGTGTGGCATACGGGTGGAGTTTGGGCAGTAAAAGTGTGGTGTGTGTGGTGTGCGTGGTGTCTGTATTTCATAGATGTATGGACTCTCATGGCGTGTGTATTGTGGATGTGGTGTCTGTGTAGTGTAAGTGCGTGGTGTGCGGTATAAGTTTGGCATGTATGTGGTGTATATATGGAGTGTGTTTGTGTGCTATACGTGTGTACGGTGTGTATATGTGTGGTACGTGTATTAGGTGTAGTAAGTAGTGTGTGGAAGATGTCTGTGTGATGTGTAAGTGGTTTGGTGTGTATGTGGTGACTGGGTGAGGTGTTTGTGTGGTATTCACGTGTCATGCGAGGTATGTTTGTACCCTGTTGTGTGTCCGGTGTAGGAGGGGTGTGGCTGTGTGGCATATGTGTCACCGTTGTGTCTCTATGTGCAGTGTGTGTGGTGTCCTTGTAGTCGATGCGTAGAGGAGGGAGCATCTGTCTTCCGTATAAGTGGCGTAGGTTTGGGGTGTGGGGCGTGTATGTGGAGGGTGTATGCGTGGTATACGAGCAGTGGTTTGTTTGGAAACTGTGTGCTGTATGTGTGTTGAGTGTGGTAATACTGTGCGAGGGTGATAACTGTGGGTGTGTGGGGCATGTGTGATGTGTGTTGGATATGTCTGTGGCATATGCATGGTGTGTGTGTGGTGAGCATGTGGTGTGTGTGATGTATGCATGTGTAGACGGTGTATGTGGCATGCAGGTGTGTAGGTCGTAGGAAGGTGGCCAATGCGGCGTGCCAGGTGTGTGGAATGTGCAGGGGGTGCGTGAATGTGTGTTATAAGTGTCTTGAGTGTCTTGCACGGGTGGCCGTGTGTGGTGTGTTTTCCTTAAATGTTTTGGGTGTGTGTGTTGTGTGTTTGGGTACTGTGGTATGTGTGATATATGTGTGGGTTTCCGTGTAATTCGTGTCTTGTGTAGGCTGCACGTTAGTTGAAAGTGCAGTTTGACAGAGTTGATTGAGTATATGGCACTTTCCACATGGTCCCCGCCTAGGTTTTCAAACACTTCTAACTCAGTGAAACAAGGTGTTAGCAACACGATGGGTTTTCCCCACAGTGTTATTTCACAGAGTTGAGTGTATGGCACGTTCGTCGTCGTTCCCAGCAGTGTTTCAAACGCTTCTAACTTGGAGAAACAAGATGTTAGTTGAAAGACGCTTTCCCCAAAGTGCCATTTTCACAGAGTTGAATATATGGCACTTTCTTTCTGCACAGTCCCTGAATAATTTTTCAAACCCTTCTAACAGTGAAACTGGATGTTAGTTCAAAGGACGCTTTCCCACCGTGTTGGTTCCCAGAGATGAGTATATGGCGGAGACCTTGGAGGCCCTGCATACGTTCTCAAAACTTCCAACTGGGTGAAACATGTGAGTTGAAAGATGCTTTCTCCACAGGAGTCTTTCGCGACGGCTGGTGTGTGTGACTTTCCACATCATTCCCTGCATAGGTTGTCAAACTCTTCTCACGTAGTGAAACGACAGGCTAGTTACAAGACATTCTCCCCACAGTGTTGTATCACAGGGTTGAGTATATGGCACTTACCCTCTAGGCCCCGCGTAGGTTTTCACACGGTTCTCACTGAGCGAAACCACATATCAGGTGAAAGCTGGTTTCGCTACAGTGTTGTTTGGCAGGATTGGGTATACGGCCCTTTCCGCATGGGCCCGCGTAAGTTTTTCAAACACTTCTAACTTAGAGACACCAGATGTGACTTGAAAGATGGTTTCTCCACAGTATGTTTTCTGTGAATCGAGAATTCTGAGAAACTCGAGAATTCCGTTGAAGACGAATCTTCGTTCCCAAAGCAGTTTTTCAAACACTTCTAACATGGTGAAATAAGATGGTAGTGGAAAGATGGTTTCCCCAAGAGCTGCTTGACAGAGTGGAGTGTATGACACTTTCCGCCAAAGCCCCCACAGGTTTGCCAACACTTCTTACTTAGAGAAACAAGATGTGAGTGGAAAGATGGTTTCCCCACAGTGTTGTTTTCACAGGGTTGAGGGTATGGCACTTTCCTTCCAGGCCCCACATGGGTTTTCCAACACTTCCACGTTAGTGGAGCCAGAGGTTAGTGGAAAGATGGTTTCCGTAGAGTGCAGATTGACTGAGTTGTGTACAAGGCACTTCACTCTCCACATAGGCCTCCCACATGGGTGTTCCAACACTTCCAACGTTGTGACACCAGACGTTAGGTGAAAGATGGTTTCTCCACAGGATTCTTTCACAGTGGCTGGTATATGTCACTTTCCACATCGTTCCCCACATAGGTTTTCAAACTCTTCTAACCTAGTGATTGATACAAGCTGTTAGTTGAATGTTGGTTTTCCCCAGAGTGAAGTCTGACAGAGTTGGGTACATGGAACTTGACGCGTAGTCCCCGCGCAGGTTTTCAAGCCCTTGGAACTGAGTGAAACTAGGTGTTAGCTAAAAGATGGTGTCCTCTGAGTGTGCCTTCACGCGGGTGACTATACGGCACCTACCTTGCCGGCCCCGCAAAGTTGTCAGACAGCTCTCTTCTAGTGCAGCAAGATATTAGGAGAAAGACCGTTTCGCCACACCATGTTTCACATGATGGAGCGTAGGGCACTTTCTACGCAAGCCACCGTAGGTTCGCAAACACTCGGACCCGAGTGAAATGAGATGCTAGCTGAAAGATGGTTTCTCCACAGGGTGGAGGGTGACTTTCCACGTCGTTCTCCGCATAGAATTTCAAACAGTGCCAACCTGGTGATACAACATGTTCCTGGAAAGATGGTTTCCCCAAATGTGCAGCCTTCACTATAGGCCTCCCATCACTGTTCCGCCTCTTCTCACTTAGGGAAAGGAGATGTTAGCTGAAAGGTGTTTCCTCCCACCCCCCCACCCCCGCCCCCCACGGTTTTGTTACACACAGTCGAGGACAGAGCACTTGCCGTGTACGTCTGCATACGCTTTCAAACTCTTGCAACTTAGTCAAACAAGGTGTCAGCTGAGAGACGGTTTCTCTGCAGGACTCTTTCAGAGTATCGAGTACTTGTCACTTTCCACATCATGCCCCGCGTAGGTTTTCAAACGCTTCTGACTTAGTGATACAAGATGTCAGTTGAAGGGCGGTTTCCCCGAAGGGCAAACATTTGACAGAGTTGAGTGGCACGCGCCGCATAAAGCCCCCACAGGCTTCACACGCTTCTTACCTGGTGAAACCCAATGTAGTTGAAAGAAGGTTTTCCCCAACAGTGTTGTTTCACAGCGCTGAGAGTCTAGGCCCCACATGGGATTGCAAACACTTCCAAGTTAGTGGAACCAGAGGTGAGTGGAAAGCGTCTCTCCAAAGTGCAGTTTGCCCGAGTCGACTATATGGCACCTTCCACGGAGGCCCCACGATACGCGTTTGTTCAAACGCAGGTCTAACTTAGCGATACAAGATGTTCCTTCACAGAGCCGAGTTTGTGGCACTGACCTTACATGTGGGCGCCGCATAGGTTTTTCGAACAGTTCTCCCCCAGTGAGCCAAGATGTTAGTTGCCAGATGGCTTCTCCACTGGACTTTCTCACACTGCCGAGTAAATGTCACTTGCCCCTTCTTTGCCCGCAGAGGATTTCCGGCAAAGCTAACCTAGTGATACGGGATGTTATTTGAAAGGTGGTTTCCCCAAAGTGCCTCTTGACAGAGTCGCGTATATGGCACCTTCATCATAGGCCCCGAATGGGTTTTCAGACACCTGTGCCCAGTGAAACGTGATGTCAGTCCACAGTATTCTCTCCCACTGTCGAGTATATGTCACTTTCCCCCTGGCTCCCCACAGAGGGTTTCAAACACTTCTATGTTAGTGATGCAAGCTGTTAGCCAGAAGAAGGCTCCTGCAATGTGCAGTGTGACCGTGCTCTGTATATATATGTATATGTATATGTATATGTATATGTATATGTATATATATGTATATGTATATGTATATGTATACACACATAGCACTTTGTGCTTAGGCCCCGACGGGTTTCTCAAACACTTCTAATTTAGTGAAACCACGTGTTAGTTGAAACGGTCTCCCCACAGTGTTGTTTCAGAGTTGAGTATGTGGCACTTTCGCTGTAGGCCCCGCACGAACGGTTTGCAACCACAGGTAACATAGTGAAGTAAGCTGTTAGTTGAAGGACGGCTTCTCTGCCCTCCCCCCTCCCCACACACACACCCCAGGTGTTGTTTGACAGAGTGGGGTGTCTCATACTTTTGGTGGGAGCTCCGCATAGCTTTTCAGACACGTCTAACAAGGGAACCCAGATGCTATTTGAAGGATGTTTTCACCACAGTGTTGTTTTACAGAGTTGAGCACATGGCGCTTTCTGCGTAGGAAGCCCCTCGTTTCCGAAACTCTTCTCAGTAAGGGAAACGAGAGGTGTGTTGAAAGGCCACGTCTCCACGGTGTTGTTTCACAGAGTTGACTCTACAGCACTTTCGTCGCAGGCCCTGCATGGGTCTTGAAGCCCTTGTCACTTTGGGAAACGAGCTGTTATTTGAAAAGTGGTCTCCCCCCAACGTCTCAGAGTTGAGGGTAGGGCCCTTGCCGCGTAGACCCCCAGCAGTTTCCAAACACTCTTAAGTTAGTGAAACCCGGTGTTATTTGAGTGCTCGTTTCAGCACACCATCGTTTCTCACAGTTGAGTAGACGGCACTCAACCGTTAGGCTTCTCGTAGGTTTTCAAACCCTTCTACCTTAGAGAAACCACATGGTAGTTGAAGGGCGGTTTGCCCACAGTGTTGTTCCCAAGAGTTGAGAGCATACGGTCCCGTGCGCTAGGCGCCTGCGAGCCTTTTGAAACACCTGTGGTTTAGTGAACCCAGATGTTAAGAGACAGATTGTGTCCCCACAGTGTCGTCTCACAGGGTTCATTATATGGCACTCTCGTGGTAGGCCCCGCAACGTTTGGAGCTACGTCTACCTTAGCGAAGCGAGATGTCAGTGGAACGACGGCTTTCACCGTGTTATTTGCCAGAGCGCAGTGTGAGATACGTTCGGGCTAGGCTCCGCGTAGCTTTGCAAACACTTAAAAGTGTTAAAACGAGGGAACACAGATGCTGTTTGAAGGAGGGTTTCACCAGTGTTGTTTTACAGACTTGCGCACAAGGCCCTCTCTGCGTAGTACCCACGTAGGCTTTCGAACCCTTCTCACTAAGCGAAACGAGCGGCTAGGTGAAACGTGGAGACTCACAGTGTTGTCTCACAGAGTTGAGTGTATGGCATTTTCCGTCTAGGCCCTGCATAGGTTGTCAAACACTTCTCACTTTGTGAAACGAGATGTGACGGGAAAGATGGTTTCCCCCACAGCGTCTCAGAGAGTTGAGTATACGGCAGGTTCGTTGTAGTCTCCGGATGCTTCTCAAACACTTCCAACTTAGTGAAACCACTTGGTAAGTGGAAGAAGCTTTCCCCACAAGGTCGTGTCACAGAGTTGAGTGTAAGTCACTTTCTACATAAGCCTCCGCAGGTCTTCAAACACGTCTGCCTTAGTGAACTGAGATGTTAGTTGAAAGGTGTTTTCTCCACCGTGTTTTTCCCCATAGCCGAGTATATGGCACTCACCGTCCACGTCTGCATACGTTTTCAAACTCTTCTAACTTAGGCAAACAAGGTGTTAGTTGAAAGATGGTTTCTCCACAGTATGTTTTCACAGAGTCGAGAACATGGCTCTTTCCTCATTGTTCCTAGCAACGTACGTCTAACATGGTGAAACAAGATATTAGTTGGAAGATGGTTTCCCTAAAAATTGACAGTGGAGCAGATGGCACTTTCCGCCTAAGCACCCCCCCCCCCGCAAGTTGCGAAACACTCCTACGAAATGAACCCAGATGTTACTTGAAAGACGGTTTCACCACAGTCGTGTTGCGCAGCGTTGAGCAAATGACACTTTCTTTGTAGACCTGGCATAGGTTTTCAACCACTTCTAGGTGAAGAGCAGTTAGCTGCAACTTGGATTCACCACAGTGTTGTGTCACAGAGTTGAATGCATGCTCTACGCGCCTAGGTCCCGTGGGTCTTCTCAGACACTTGTAACCGAGTGAAACCAGAGGCTAGAAGAAAGAGTCTTTCCCCCACAGTGCTGTTTCACAGAGTTGAGTGTATGGCACTTTCGGACTAGGCCCCACATGGTTTGCATCTACATCTAACATAGTGAATTAAAATGTGAGTTGGAGGACGGCTTCCCCAGGTGTTGTTTGACAGAGTGGAGTGTATGATTCTTGCGGTGTAGGCTCTGCATAAGTTTTCAAACACTTCTAACAGGGGAGCCCAGATGGTATGTGAAGGGTGGTCCCCCACCGTGTTGCTTTAGAGAGTTGAGCACATGGCACTTTCTACGTAGAACGGCATACGTCTCTCAAACACTTCTAACTGAAACGAGAGGTTAGTTGAAGGTGGAGTCCCCACAGTGTTGTTTCACAGAGTTGACCAGGTGGCACTTTCGGCGCAGGCCCTACAAGGGTTTTCAAACGCTTGTAAGTTTGTGAAATGAGATGTGAGTTGAAAGATGGTTTCTCCACAGTGTCTCACAGAGTTGAGTCTGTGGCGCTTTCGGTGTCATCTCCGCGTGGTTTTCAAACACTGCTAACTTACCGAAACAACATGTTAGTTGGAAGAGGGTTTCCCCGACTGTGTTGTGTCTCGGAGTTGAAAATATGGCACTCTCCTCATAGACCCTGGATAGTTTTCAAACAAGCTTGAAGCAGGGAAACCAGATGTCAGCTGAAAGATCGTTTTGCCACACCATTGTCTCTCACAGTCGAGTCCATGGCACTTAACCGTTAGGCTTCCCATGGGTTTTCAAAGACTTCTACCTTAGGGAAACCAGACGGTAGTTGAACGATGGTTTCCCCATAGTGTTGTTTCACAGACTTGACTGTATGGCACTGTCCGTGTGGCCTCCACTTAGGTTTTCAAACCCTTGTAACTACGCGCACTGAGAAGCTAATGATAAGGTCGTTTCACCACAGTGTTGTTTGATTGAGTGGCGCGTATGGCGCTAGCCACATGGGCCCCGCATGTGTTTTCAAACACTTGTAACAGTGAAACCAGATAGTAGTTGAGCGATCCTTTCACCACACTGGTATTCACACAGTTGAGTATAAGGCACCTTGCGATTAGGCAATCCTACGAGAGCATAGGATTTCCACACACTGCTCACTTAGAGAAACCAGCTGGTAGTCGAAGATCGTTTTCCCACAGTGTTGTTTCACAGAGTCGAGTATATGGCACGGTCTTCATAGGCCCCTCAGGGGTTTGAAACCCTTCTAACTCTTTTTTAGTTAAAAGTTTTTAGTTAAAAGTCAGTTTGTCCTATGTTGTTTCCCAGAGTTGAGCGTACGGTGGGTGCTATGCACCTAAGCCCCCTCCCCCCGTCTTTTCAAACCCTTGTAACCTCGCGAATCCAGATGCTCGGAGAAAGACTGTGTCACCATAGTGTCTGTTCTCGGGGCTGAGTATATGGCACTTTCGTTGTGGGCCCCGCGTGGTTTTCAAACACATCAAACTTAGGGAAATAAGATGTGAGTTGGAGGACGGCTTCCACCAAGTGTTGTTCGACACAGTGCAATGTAAGATACACTCGGTGTAGCCGACGCATGGCATTTCAAACACGTCTGACAAGTGAACCCAGGTGATATTTGGAGGATGGTATCACCACACTGTTGTTTTACAGAGTTGAGCATACGGCACTCTCTGCGTAGTCCCTGCATAGGTCTTCAAACACTTCGAACTTAGTGCACCAAGATGTTAGTTGAAAGAGGGTTTCTCCACAGGATTCTCTACAGTGTCCTGTACATGTCACTCTCCACATCGTTCCCCACATAGAGCTTCACAGACTTCTACGCGACACGACACGTTAATTGACAGGCCATTTCCACAAAGTGCATTTTGACAGAGTTGAGGATGTGGCACTTTCACCATAAGCCCTGCATTGATTTTCCAACACTTCGAACCTAGCGAAACAAGATGGTAGTTGAACGATTGTTTTCATTACACTGCTGCTTCACAGAATCGAGCCTATGGCACTTTCATGTATCCCGAGCACAGTTTTCCAAACACTCGAACCTTAGTGAAACCTGATGTTAATCGAACAGTGGTCTCCTCACAGAGTTGTGTAGATGGCACCTTGCGGAGGCCATTCAAGTGTTTCTAAACACTTCAGACTTTGTGAAACCAGGTATTAGTTGAAAGACGGTTGCCCCACAGTGTTGTTTCACAGGGAGATGGGTGTTTAGCACCTTCCGCTTGGGCCCCTCATAGGTTTTCAAACACTTCCACCTTAGCGTAATGGGCTGTCACTTGAAAGATGGTTTCCCCCGTAACTTATCAGACAGGTGTGTATGTGACACTTTTGATGTCGCCCCCCGCATGGGTGTTCAAGCACACTAAGATAGCGACACCAGATGTTAACGGATAGATGTTTGCACCACACAATCGTTTCAGAGGGTTGAGTACCGGGCACTTTGGCTGTAGTCCCCGCATGAGTTTTTAGCCACTTCTAGTGTCGTGAAACAAGACATTGGTTGAAAGATGTGTTGTTTGCCAGAGTTGACTATGTGGCACCTTATGCATAAGCTTTATGCAAAGGCTTTGGAACACGCCTAGCAACGTGAAACCGTTAAGTTAGTTGAAAGATGGTTTCCCCACAGCAGTTTTTAGAGTCGAGTATATGTCACTTTCCCCATAGTCCCTAGTGTATGTTTTAAAGCAGTTCTAACAGTGAAACAAGTTGTTAATGGGAAAGTTTTTATCCCACAATATTGTTTCACAGAGTGGAGTATATGGCGCCTTCCTCTAGGGCCCTCATAAGTTTTTAAACTTTTCTGAATTTCTGACATCAGATGGTAGTTGAAAGAGGATTTCACCTCTTTCACGTGTTGTCTCACGGAGTTGAGTATACGGCACTTTCCTCATAGACCCGGCATAGGGTTTCAAGTACTTCGGTTAGTGAAACAAGATATTAGTTGAAAGACCGTTTCTCCATAATACTCTTTCACACAATCAAGAATATGCCACTTTCATCGTAATTCCCCGAAAATGTTTACAGAAACTTCTAACGGTGAAACAAGATGTTTCAACCGAAGGGCTGAGTTGAGGGCACAAAGGAGGGTGCCGGTCAGGATCCGTCTTTGGCTGCCAAGGCCACACACCTCGATCGGCCCTGGTGGAGGAGGCCTCCAGAATCCTCTCGGGCAGCTGTAGTGGGGCCTGGGAAACGACATGCTGAGCTTCCAGGTTCCATGCCGTGTCAGCCTGCACCGCTTCTGGATCCTAGACGCGTGGTGTTGTCAACCGTTGGAATTCGGTCCCCATGGCGAGAGAGCCTTAGCTAGGGTTAGGGTTCGGTCCAGGGACGTCGCCCGGGCCGAAGCGACTCCGGTCTCGTGATCTCCCTCGTGGGCTGAAGTGAGGGCACATGACAGAAGGCGGCTCAATTGCAGGGTTAGGGTTCGAGGCAGGCTTACGTTTCGGTGGAGGGTCACGGTTCGCGGAAGTGTTAGGGTTACGGTTACGTCCCAGGAGGCCCCAGGCGCCGAACGCACAGAAGGGCAGTGGTCGCCCCGAAGGGATGAGTTGAGGGCACAAGGGATGGTGCCGGTCAGCATCCGTCTTTGTCTGCCAAAGCCATAGACGTGATTGGGCCCCTGGTCGAGGAGGCCTCCGGAAACCTGTCGGGCAGCTGAGGCCGGACTTGGGAAACGACATGGTGAGCTTCCAGGTTCCATGCCGAATCAGCCTGCACAGCTTCTGGATCCCTGGGGCGTGGTGCTGTGAGACGTTGGAATTGGGTCCCCATGGCGAGAGAGCCTTAGCTAGGGTTAGGGTTCGGTCCAGGGACGTCGCCAGGGCCCAAGCGACTCAGGTCTCATGATCTCTCTCGAGGGCTGAAGTGAGGGCTCAACAACAAGGCGGCTCAAGTGCAGGGTTAGGGTTCCAGGCAGGCTTAGGTTTCGGTGGCGGGTCCCGGTTCGTGGTAGGGTTAGGGTTACGTCCCAGGAGGCTCCAGGCGCCGAACACACAGCAGGGCAATGGTCTCCCCGAAGGGCTGAGTTGATGGCACCAAGGAGGGTGCCGGTCAGGATCCGTCTTTGGCTGCCAAGACCACACACCTCGATCGGCCCCTGGTCGAGGAAGCCTCCGGAATCCTCTCGGGCAGCTGCAGCCGGATCTGGAAACGACCTGGTGAGCTTCCAGGTTCCTTTCTGAGTCAGGCTGCACCGCTTCTGGATCACCGGCGCATGGTGTTGTCAGACGTGGGGATTGGGTCCCCATGGCGACAGAGCCTTACCTAGGGTTAGGGTTCGGTCCAGGGACGTCGCCCGGGCCAACGCGACTCCAGTCTCGTGATCTCCCTCGAGGGCCGAAGTAAGGGCTCAACACCAAGGCGGCTCAAGTGCAGGGTTAGGGTTCGAGGCAGGCTTAGGTCTCGGTGGCGGGTCCCGGTTCGTGGTAGGCTTAGGGTTAGGTTTAGGTCCCATGAGGCTACAGGTGCTGAACCCACAGCAGGGCAGTGGTCTCCCTGAAGGGCTGATTTGAGGGCACAGTGGAAGGTGTCGGTCAGGATTTGTCTTTGTCTTCCAATGCCACACGCGTCGAATGGCCCATGGTTGAGGAGGCCTCCGGATTCCTCTCAGACAGCTGCAGCCGGGCCTGGGAAACGACATGGTGAGCTTCCAGTTTCCATCCTGAGTGTGCACCGCTTCTGGACCCCAGGCGCGTGGTGTTGTCAGACGTTGAAATTGGGTCCCCTTGCGGAGACAGCCTTAGCTAGAGTTAGGGTTCGGTCCAGGGACGTCGCCAGGGCCTAAGCGACTCTGGTCTCGTGATCTCCCTCTTGGGCTGAAGTGAGGGCCCATGCAACAAGGCGGCTCAAGTGTAGGGTTAGGGTTCGAGGCAGGCTTAGGTTTCAGTGGAGGGTCCCAGTTCGGGGTAGGGTTACGGTTAGGGTTAGGGCCCAGGAGGCTCCAGGCGCCAAAGGCAAAGCAGGGCAGTGGTCTCCCTGAACGGCTGAGTTGAGGGCACAAGGGTCGGTGTCAGTCAGGAACCTTCTTAGGCTGCCAAGGCCACACACGTGATTCGACCTCCGGTCGAGAAGGCCTCCGGAATCGTCTCGGGCCACTGCAGCCGGGCCTGGGAAACGACATGGTGAGCTTCCAGGTTCCATGCTGAGTGAGCGTGCACTGCTTCTCGACCCCAGGCGCGTGGTGTCGTTAGACATTTGTATTGGGTCCTCATGGGGAGAGAGCCTTAGCTAGGGTTAGGGTTCGGTCCAGGGACTTTGCCTGGGCCGAAGAGACTCCGGTCTCATGATCTCCCTCGAGGGCTGAAGTGAGGGCCCTTGCCACAGGGCGGCTCAAGTGTAGGGTTAGGGTTCAAGGCAAGCTTAGGTTTCGGCGAAGTGTCCTGGTTCAGGGTAGGGGTAGGGTTAGGGGGTTCGGGGCTCGGAGGCTCCAGGCGTCGAACCCACAACAGGGCATGGGTCTCCCCAAAGGGCTGAGTGGAGGGCACAAGAGACGGTGTCGGTCAGGGTCCGTCTTTGGCTGCCAAGGCCACACAAGTGATTGGGACCCTGGTGGAGGAGGCCTCCGGAATCCTCTCGGGAAGCTGCTGCCGGGATTAGGAAACGACACGGTGAGCTCCAGGTCCCATGCCGGGTGAGCCTGCACCGCTTATGGACCCCAGGCGCGTGGTGTTGTCTGACGTTGCAATTGGGTCCCCTTGAGGAGAGCGCCTTAGCTAGGGTTAGGTTTCGGTTCAGGGACGTCGCCAGGGCTGAATCGACTCTGGTCTCCTGATCTCCCTCGAGAGCTGAAGTGAAGGTCCATGCCACAAGGTGGCTCAAGTGCAGGGTTAGGGATCGAGGCAGGCTTAGGTGTGGGTGGAGAGTCCCGGTTCGGGGTAGGTTAGCGTTAGGTTTAGGTCCCAGGAGGCTCCAGGCGCTGAACCCACAGCAGGGCAGTGCTCTCCCCGAAGGGCTGAGTTGAGGGCACAAGGGAGGGTGTCGGTCAGGATCCGTCTTTGCCTGCCAAGGTCACACACGTGATTGGGCCCCTGATCGAGAAGGTCTCGGGAATCCTCTCGGGCAGCGGCAGCCGTGCCTGGGAAACATGGTGAGCTTCAAGTTTCCATGCTGAGTGAGCCTGCACGGCTTTGGATCTCAGGAGCGTGGTATTGTCAGATGTTGGAATTGTGTCTTTTACGGGAGAGAGCCTCAGCTAGCGTTAGGGTTCGGTCCAGGGAGGTCGCCAGGGCTGAAGCGACTCCGGTCTCGTGATCTCCCTGTAGCGCTGAAGTGAGGGCCCATGCCACAATGCGGCTCAAGTGTAAGGTTAGGGTTCGAGGCAGGCTTAGGTTTCGGTGGAAGGTCCCGGTGTGGAGTAGGGTTAAGGTTAGGGTTAGGTCCCAGGAGGCTCCAGGCGCCGAACCCACAGCAGAGCAGTGGTCTCCCCGAAGGATTGAGTTGAGAGGGCACAAGGGAAGGTGCCGGTCAGGATCCGTCTTTGCCGAGGCTACACACGTCGATTGGCCCCTGGTCGTGGAGGCCTCCGGAATCCTCTCGGGCAGCCGCAGCTGGGCCTGGGAAAGGAAATGGTGAGTTTCCAGGTTCCATGCTGAGTGAGCCTGCACGGCTTCTGGACCCCAGGCGCGTGGTGTTTTCAGACGTTGCAATTGGGTCCCCTTGCGGAGACAGCCTTAGCTAGAGTTAGGGTTCGGTCCAGGGACGTCGCCAGGGCCTAAGCGACTCTGGTCTCGTGATCTCCCTCTTGGGCTGAAGTGAGGGCCCATGCAACAATGCGGCTCAAGTGTAGGTTTAGGGTTCGAGGCAGGCGTAGGTTTCGGTGGAGGGTCCTGGTTCTTGGTAGTGTTATGGTTAGTGTTAGGTCCCAGGAGGGTCCAGGCGCCGAACCCACAGCAGGGCAGTGCTCTCCCCGAAGGGCTGAGTAGAGGGCACAAGGAAGGGTGTCGGTTAGGATGCGTCTTAGCCTGCCAAGGACACACACGTGATGCGGCCCTGGTGGAGGATGCCTCTGGAATCCTCTCGGGCAGCTGCAGCCCAGCCTGGGAAAAGACATGGTGAGCTCCAAGTTTCATGTGTGGTGCGCCTGCATCGCTTCTGGACCCCAGGCGTGTGGTGTTGTCAGACGTTGCAATTGGGTCCCCTTGGGGAGACAGCCTTAGCTAGGGTTAGTGCTCGGTCCAGGGACGTCGTCAGCGTTGAAGCGACTCAAGTCTCGTGATCTCCCTCGAGGGCTGAAGTGAGGGCCCACGGCCCAAGGCAGCTCAAGGGTAGCATTAGGTTTCGAGGCAGGCTTAGGTTTCGGTAGAGGGTCACGGTTCCGGGTAGGTTAGGGTTAGGTTTAGGTCCCAGGAGGTTCTAGGCGCCGAATCCACAGCAGGGCAGTGGTCTCCCCGAAGGGCTGAGTTGAGGGCACTTGGGAGGGGGGGTGGGGTGCTGGTCAGGATCCGTCTTGGCTGCCAAGGACACACATGTCGATGGGCCTCTGGTCGTGGAGGTTTCCGGAATCTTCTCAGGCAGCTGCAGCCCGGCCTGGGAAAAGACATGGTGAATTTCCAGGTTCCATGCCGAGTGAGACTGCACTGCTTCTGGACCCCAGGCGCGTGGCGTTGTTAGACATTTGTATTGTGTCTCCATGAGGAGAGAGCTTTAGCTAGCGTTAGGGTTCGGTCCAGGGACGTCGCCAGGGCTGAAGCGACTCCGGTCTCGTGATCTCCCATGAGGGCTGAAGTGAGGGCCCATGCCACAATGCGGCTCAAGTGTAAGGTTAGGGTTCGAGGCAGGCTTAGGTTTCGGTGGAGGGTCCCGGTGTGGAGTAGGGTTAAGGTTAGGGTTAGGTCCCAGGAGGCTCCAGGCGCCGAACCCACAGCAGAGCAGTGGTCTCCCCGAAGGGTTGAGTTGAGAGGGCACAAGGGAAGGTGCCGGTCAGGATCCGTCTTTGCCGAGGCTACACACGTCGATTGGCCCCTGGTCGTGGAGGCCTCCGGAATCCTCTCGGGCAGCCGCAGCTGGGCCTGGGAAAGGAAATGGTGAGTTTCCAGGTTCCATGCTGAGTGAGCCTGCACGGCTTCTGGACCCCAGGCGCGTGGTGTTTTCAGACGTTGCAATTGGGTCCCCTTGCGGAGACAGACTTAGCTGAGGTTAGGGTTCAGTCCACGGACGTCGCCAGCGCTGAAGACACTCTGGTCTCGTGAGTGAGACTGCACCGCTTCAGAAACCTCTAAGGGTGAAACAAGATGTTAGTTGAAGGATGGTTTCACCACACTATTGCTTCGCAGAGCTGAGTGGTGGCGCTTTCCGTAGAGTTGCCCACGTGGGTTTTCTAACAGGTACAAACTAGTGACATCAAGTGGTAGTTGAGAGATGGTTTCACCACAGAGTGGAGGATATGGCGCTTCTCTCATAGTTGCTCGCGTACGTTTTCCACCCCGTCCAAATTAGTGAAACCGAATGTTTCTTGAAAGAGGGTTCCCCGAAATGTTGTTGTTTCCCATATTTGAGTATAAGGCACTTTCCCTGTAGGTGTCGCATAGGTTTTCAAACTGTTCCAACCTTGTGCAACAAGAGGTTAGTTGACTGAGGGTTTGAGCAGACTCTTGTGCAGAGTTGAGTGTATGGCACTTTCCGCATAGGCTCCGCATAGGTTTCAAAGATGTTTTTCATCGTAGGGATACCAGATGTCAGTTGAAAGATGTTTCATACAGTCGTGCATACGGCAGTTTCGGTGTTGGCCCCACATGGGTCTTCAAACACTTCTAACTTGGTGACGCCCGACGTCAGTGGATAGATAGATGGTTTCACCACACGGTTGTTTCCCAGGGTTGAGTGCATGGCACATTCGGTGTAGGCCCCACATGGGTCTTCAAACTAAGAGCGGTCTAATGTACTGAAACAGGATGCTGGTTGAAAGATGGTTTCCGCACAGTGCTTTTTGCCAGACCCGAGTATATGACACTTTATTCTTAGGCCCCACATAGGTTGTCGAATACCTCTAACGTAGTGAGACCTGATGGTAGTTGAAGGATGGTTTCTCCACGGTAATTTTTCAGCGTGGAGTGTATCTCGTTTTCCTCATAGGTTTTCAAACACTTCTCAGCGAAGCAAGATGTTAGTTGATAAATGGCTTATTTATGAAAAGTGTCACATACTTAACGCGGTGTAAAATCACTGTGCGGAAACATCTTTCAACCCACAACTTGTTCCACAAAGTTAGAAATGTTGGAATCCTAGACATAGAAGTAACAAGGAAAGTGCACTTTACTCACTTTGTCAAGGATCGTTGTAGACAAACCACTTTTCAACCAAACTCTGGTTTAACTAAGTGGGAAGTGTTCGCAAACGCTTGCGGGGCCACAAAGACACTGCCATGTACTCAGCGCTGTGAAACACCAGTGTGGTGATGCCTTTTACCAACTAACATCTGCTTTCACGGCATAGGTTTTCAAGTGTTTGAAAACCCATGTGGGGACGAAACGGAAAGGGCCATAGGCTGAAGTGTATGAAACACTGTTGGGGGAACCACCTTCCAACTAAAATGCTGTTTCAGTATGTTGGAAGCGTTTGCAAACCTCTGCGGGGCTTAGGCGGAAATGCCTACACGCAGCTCTGTGAAACAACCACGGGGAAAGAGTCTTTCACCTAACATCAGGTTTCAGTAAGCGAGAACTCTTTGAAAACCTATGCGGGGCCTACAGGGTAAGGGCCAGAGAGTCACCTCCGTGAAACAACACCGTGGGGAAACCGACTTTCAAGTAACATCTATGTGATTTCACAAAGTGAGAAGTGTTTGAAAACCCATGCAGGGCCTGGGCGGCGAGGGCCCGTACACTCAACTCCGTGAAAAAACACTGTGGGGTATCCAGCTTGCAACTAACCTCTTCTTTCGGCAAGTAGAATTGGAAAGCCTAGGTGGGTCGTACGGGGACAGTGCCATGCACTCAACTCTGTGAAACAGAAAAGGGTGAGGGAAACATCTTTCCACTAACATCTTGTTTCACCAAGTTAAAAATGTTTCAAAGCCAATGCAGCACCTACACCGAGTGTGCCTTATACCCAATACCATGAAAACACGCTAGGGAAATCTTTCTCCCATCGTCTTATTCATTAAGTTTGAAGCGTCTGGAGACCTATGCGGAGCCTAGGTGGAAAGTTCTATGTACTCAACTCTACCAGGCAGCACTTGAGGGAGACTATCTTTCAACGAACATCTTGTTTCACTAAGTCACAAGTGTTTGGAAAACACTGTAGGCCTACCCTGACCAGTGCCTTGTACCTAACTTTAGGAAGTACCGTGGGGATACCATCATTCAACTAACGGCTACGTTTCACAACGTGAGAAACGTTAGTAAATACGTGCGGGGCCTACACGGAAAGTGCCTTATACTCACCTCTGGAAAAAAGAGTGAAACATCGGGTTTCGCTACGTTACAATTGCTTGAAAACTAGGCGGGACCTAGAGGTGCCCTGGGCACCGTCACGGTCGAGAGACAATCTCCCAACATCTGGTTTCACTCGGTTACAAGTGTTTAAAACACACGCGGGGCCTCTGTGGAGAGTACCCAACACTCCACTCCGTGAAACACACACTGTGGGGAAACCACCTGTCAACCTCTATGGGGTTTCTTTGAGGTAGAAGTGTTTGAAAACCTATGAGAAGCCAACTGGTTAAGTGCCATACCTGCGCTCAACGGTGAACAACGACGGTGTGCTAAAACAATATTTCAACTAACAACATCTGGTTACACTAATTTAAAAGTGTTGGAAAACTATTCAGGGTCTGGGAGGAGAGTGCCATATGCTCAACTCTGTGACAGAACACAGTGGGGAACACCGTCTTCCGACTAACGTGTGTCAGTTTGAAAACCATGAGGAGCTACACCCGGAAGGGACTTACTCTATGAGACGCCCTAGGGAAACCGTCTTTGAAGTAACTTCTCGTTTCACAAACTTACAAGTGTTTGAAAACCCATGCATGCAAGGCCTGCGCAGAAAGTGCCTATAGTCAACCCTGTGAAACAACACTGTGGGTCTCCACGTTTCAACCAACCTCTCGTTTCACTTAGTGAGAAGGGTTTGAAAAACCTACGTGCGTTCTACGCAATGAGTGCCATATGCTCAACTCTGTAAGACAACACTGGTGAAACCATCCTTCAAATAGCATCATGGTTCACTGTTGGAAGTGTTTGAAAACCTATGCGGAGCCTACCCCGAAAGTATCTTACACTGCACTCTGGCAAAGACTTTGGGGAAGCCGTCCTTCAACTGACATTTTACTTCACTATGTTACATGTGGTTGCAAACCATGCGGCGCCTACAGCCAAAGTGCCACCCATATACTCAACTCTGTGAAACAACGCTGTGGGGAAACGGGTTCAACTAACACCTGGTTTCACTACGTTAGAAGTGTTTGAGAAACCCGTCGGGCCCTCTGTCAAACTGCACATTGCAGAAGCCCTTTTTTAGCCAACATCTTACATCTCTAGCGTATGGATGGCACGTATGCTATGTACATTGTTTGTGTCTGTGTGTTATTTGTGTGGTGAATGTGGTGTGTGTATGGTGTGTCAGTGCTTTGTAGGTGCTGAATGTGTCCTTCTGTGTTGTCCTCGAGTGTCATATATGTGTTGTGATTGTAGTATATCAGCTACGTATGCGCCGCATAGAACGTTTGTGCGTGTGTGTGTGTTTTGTATGTGGTGCACGTGGGGTTTTGTGGTGTGGCATACGGGTGGAGTTTGGGCAGTAAAAGTGTGGTGTGTGTGGTGTGCGTGGTGTCTGTATTTCATAGATGTATGGACTCTCATGGCGTGTGTATTGTGGATGTGGTGTCTGTGTAGTGTAAGTGCGTGGTGTGCGGTATAAGTTTGGCATGTATGTGGTGTATATATGGAGTGTGTTTGTGTGCTATACGTGTGTACGGTGTGTATATGTGTGGTACGTGTATTAGGTGTAGTAAGTAGTGTGTGGAAGATGTCTGTGTGATGTGTAAGTGGTTTGGTGTGTATGTGGTGACTGGGTGAGGTGTTTGTGTGGTATTCACGTGTCATGCGAGGTATGTTTGTACCCTGTTGTGTGTCCGGTGTAGGAGGGGTGTGGCTGTGTGGCATATGTGTCACCGTTGTGTCTCTATGTGCAGTGTGTGTGGTGTCCTTGTAGTCGATGCGTAGAGGAGGGAGCATCTGTCTTCCGTATAAGTGGCGTAGGTTTGGGGTGTGGGGCGTGTATGTGGAGGGTGTATGCGTGGTATACGAGCAGTGGTTTGTTTGGAAACTGTGTGCTGTATGTGTGTTGAGTGTGGTAATACTGTGCGAGGGTGATAACTGTGGGTGTGTGGGGCATGTGTGATGTGTGTTGGATATGTCTGTGGCATATGCATGGTGTGTGTGTGGTGAGCATGTGGTGTGTGTGATGTATGCATGTGTAGACGGTGTATGTGGCATGCAGGTGTGTAGGTCGTAGGAAGGTGGCCAATGCGGCGTGCCAGGTGTGTGGAATGTGCAGGGGGTGCGTGAATGTGTGTTATAAGTGTCTTGAGTGTCTTGCACGGGTGGCCGTGTGTGGTGTGTTTTCCTTAAATGTTTTGGGTGTGTGTGTTGTGTGTTTGGGTACTGTGGTATGTGTGATATATGTGTGGGTTTCCGTGTAATTCGTGTCTTGTGTAGGCTGCACGTTAGTTGAAAGTGCAGTTTGACAGAGTTGATTGAGTATATGGCACTTTCCACATGGTCCCCGCCTAGGTTTTCAAACACTTCTAACTCAGTGAAACAAGGTGTTAGCAACACGATGGGTTTTCCCCACAGTGTTATTTCACAGAGTTGAGTGTATGGCACGTTCGTCGTCGTTCCCAGCAGTGTTTCAAACGCTTCTAACTTGGAGAAACAAGATGTTAGTTGAAAGACGCTTTCCCCAAAGTGCCATTTTCACAGAGTTGAATATATGGCACTTTCTTTCTGCACAGTCCCTGAATAATTTTTCAAACCCTTCTAACAGTGAAACTGGATGTTAGTTCAAAGGACGCTTTCCCACCGTGTTGGTTCCCAGAGATGAGTATATGGCGGAGACCTTGGAGGCCCTGCATACGTTCTCAAAACTTCCAACTGGGTGAAACATGTGAGTTGAAAGATGCTTTCTCCACAGGAGTCTTTCGCGACGGCTGGTGTGTGTGACTTTCCACATCATTCCCTGCATAGGTTGTCAAACTCTTCTCACGTAGTGAAACGACAGGCTAGTTACAAGACATTCTCCCCACAGTGTTGTATCACAGGGTTGAGTATATGGCACTTACCCTCTAGGCCCCGCGTAGGTTTTCACACGGTTCTCACTGAGCGAAACCACATATCAGGTGAAAGCTGGTTTCGCTACAGTGTTGTTTGGCAGGATTGGGTATACGGCCCTTTCCGCATGGGCCCGCGTAAGTTTTTCAAACACTTCTAACTTAGAGACACCAGATGTGACTTGAAAGATGGTTTCTCCACAGTATGTTTTCTGTGAATCGAGAATTCTGAGAAACTCGAGAATTCCGTTGAAGACGAATCTTCGTTCCCAAAGCAGTTTTTCAAACACTTCTAACATGGTGAAATAAGATGGTAGTGGAAAGATGGTTTCCCCAAGAGCTGCTTGACAGAGTGGAGTGTATGACACTTTCCGCCAAAGCCCCCACAGGTTTGCCAACACTTCTTACTTAGAGAAACAAGATGTGAGTGGAAAGATGGTTTCCCCACAGTGTTGTTTTCACAGGGTTGAGGGTATGGCACTTTCCTTCCAGGCCCCACATGGGTTTTCCAACACTTCCACGTTAGTGGAGCCAGAGGTTAGTGGAAAGATGGTTTCCGTAGAGTGCAGATTGACTGAGTTGTGTACAAGGCACTTCACTCTCCACATAGGCCTCCCACATGGGTGTTCCAACACTTCCAACGTTGTGACACCAGACGTTAGGTGAAAGATGGTTTCTCCACAGGATTCTTTCACAGTGGCTGGTATATGTCACTTTCCACATCGTTCCCCACATAGGTTTTCAAACTCTTCTAACCTAGTGATTGATACAAGCTGTTAGTTGAATGTTGGTTTTCCCCAGAGTGAAGTCTGACAGAGTTGGGTACATGGAACTTGACGCGTAGTCCCCGCGCAGGTTTTCAAGCCCTTGGAACTGAGTGAAACTAGGTGTTAGCTAAAAGATGGTGTCCTCTGAGTGTGCCTTCACGCGGGTGACTATACGGCACCTACCTTGCCGGCCCCGCAAAGTTGTCAGACAGCTCTCTTCTAGTGCAGCAAGATATTAGGAGAAAGACCGTTTCGCCACACCATGTTTCACATGATGGAGCGTAGGGCACTTTCTACGCAAGCCACCGTAGGTTCGCAAACACTCGGACCCGAGTGAAATGAGATGCTAGCTGAAAGATGGTTTCTCCACAGGGTGGAGGGTGACTTTCCACGTCGTTCTCCGCATAGAATTTCAAACAGTGCCAACCTGGTGATACAACATGTTCCTGGAAAGATGGTTTCCCCAAATGTGCAGCCTTCACTATAGGCCTCCCATCACTGTTCCGCCTCTTCTCACTTAGGGAAAGGAGATGTTAGCTGAAAGGTGTTTCCTCCCACCCCCCCACCCCCGCCCCCCACGGTTTTGTTACACACAGTCGAGGACAGAGCACTTGCCGTGTACGTCTGCATACGCTTTCAAACTCTTGCAACTTAGTCAAACAAGGTGTCAGCTGAGAGACGGTTTCTCTGCAGGACTCTTTCAGAGTATCGAGTACTTGTCACTTTCCACATCATGCCCCGCGTAGGTTTTCAAACGCTTCTGACTTAGTGATACAAGATGTCAGTTGAAGGGCGGTTTCCCCGAAGGGCAAACATTTGACAGAGTTGAGTGGCACGCGCCGCATAAAGCCCCCACAGGCTTCACACGCTTCTTACCTGGTGAAACCCAATGTAGTTGAAAGAAGGTTTTCCCCAACAGTGTTGTTTCACAGCGCTGAGAGTCTAGGCCCCACATGGGATTGCAAACACTTCCAAGTTAGTGGAACCAGAGGTGAGTGGAAAGCGTCTCTCCAAAGTGCAGTTTGCCCGAGTCGACTATATGGCACCTTCCACGGAGGCCCCACGATACGCGTTTGTTCAAACGCAGGTCTAACTTAGCGATACAAGATGTTCCTTCACAGAGCCGAGTTTGTGGCACTGACCTTACATGTGGGCGCCGCATAGGTTTTTCGAACAGTTCTCCCCCAGTGAGCCAAGATGTTAGTTGCCAGATGGCTTCTCCACTGGACTTTCTCACACTGCCGAGTAAATGTCACTTGCCCCTTCTTTGCCCGCAGAGGATTTCCGGCAAAGCTAACCTAGTGATACGGGATGTTATTTGAAAGGTGGTTTCCCCAAAGTGCCTCTTGACAGAGTCGCGTATATGGCACCTTCATCATAGGCCCCGAATGGGTTTTCAGACACCTGTGCCCAGTGAAACGTGATGTCAGTCCACAGTATTCTCTCCCACTGTCGAGTATATGTCACTTTCCCCCTGGCTCCCCACAGAGGGTTTCAAACACTTCTATGTTAGTGATGCAAGCTGTTAGCCAGAAGAAGGCTCCTGCAATGTGCAGTGTGACCGTGCTCTGTATATATATATATATATGTATATGTATGTGTATGTATATGTATATGTATATGTATATGTATATGTATACACACATAGCACTTTGTGCTTAGGCCCCGACGGGTTTCTCAAACACTTCTAATTTAGTGAAACCACGTGTTAGTTGAAACGGTCTCCCCACAGTGTTGTTTCAGAGTTGAGTATGTGGCACTTTCGCTGTAGGCCCCGCACGAACGGTTTGCAACCACAGGTAACATAGTGAAGTAAGCTGTTAGTTGAAGGACGGCTTCTCTGCCCTCCCCCCTCCCCACACACACACCCCAGGTGTTGTTTGACAGAGTGGGGTGTCTCATACTTTTGGTGGGAGCTCCGCATAGCTTTTCAGACACGTCTAACAAGGGAACCCAGATGCTATTTGAAGGATGGTTTCACCACAGTGTTGTTTTACAGAGTTGAGCACATGGCGCTTTCTGCGTAGGAAGCCCCTCGTTTCCGAAACTCTTCTCAGTAAGGGAAACGAGAGGTGTGTTGAAAGGCCGCGTCTCCACGGTGTTGTTTCACAGAGTTGACTCTACAGCACTTTCGTCGCAGGCCCTGCATGGGTCTTGAAGCCCTTGTCACTTTGGGAAACGAGCTGTTATTTGAAAAGTGGTCTCCCCCCAACGTCTCACAGAGTTGAGGGTAGGGCCCTTGCCGCGTAGACCCCCAGCAGTTTCCAAACACTCTTAAGTTAGTGAAACCCGGTGTTATTTGAGTGCTCGTTTCAGCACACCATCGTTTCTCACAGTTGAGTAGACGGCACTCAACCGTTAGGCTTCTCGTAGGTTTTCAAACCCTTCTACCTTAGAGAAACCACATGGTAGTTGAAGGGCGGTTTGCCCACAGTGTTGTTCCCAAGAGTTGAGAGCATACGGTCCCGTGCGCTAGGCGCCTGCGAGCCTTTTGAAACACCTGTGGTTTAGTGAACCCAGATGTTAAGAGACAGATTGTGTCCCCACAGTGTCGTCTCACAGGGTTCATTATATGGCACTCTCGTGGTAGGCCCCGCAACGTTTGGAGCTACGTCTACTTAGCGAAGCGAGATGTCAGTGGAACGACGGCTTTCACCGTGTTATTTGCCAGAGCGCAGTGTGAGATACGTTCGGGCTAGGCTCCGCGTAGCTTTGCAAACACTTAAAAGTGTTAAAACGAGGGAACACAGATGCTGTTTGAAGGAGGGTTTCACCAGTGTTGTTTTACAGACTTGCGCACAAGGCCCTCTCTGCGTAGTACCCACGTAGGCTTTCGAACCCTTCTCACTAAGCGAAACGAGCGGCTAGGTGAAACGTGGAGACTCACAGTGTTGTCTCACAGAGTTGAGTGTATGGCATTTTCCGTCTAGGCCCTGCATAGGTTGTCAAACACTTCTCACTTTGTGAAACGAGATGTGACGGGAAAGATGGTTTCCCCCACAGCGTCTCAGAGAGTTGAGTATACGGCAGGTTCGTTGTAGTCTCCGGATGCTTCTCAAACACTTCCAACTTAGTGAAACCACTTGGTAAGTGGAAGAAGCTTTCCCCACAAGGTCGTGTCACAGAGTTGAGTGTAAGTCACTTTCTACATAAGCCTCCGCAGGTCTTCAAACACGTCTGCCTTAGTGAACTGAGATGTTAGTTGAAAGGTGTTTTCTCCACCGTGTTTTTCCCCATAGCCGAGTATATGGCACTCACCGTCCACGTCTGCATACGTTTTCAAACTCTTCTAACTTAGGCAAACAAGGTGTTAGTTGAAAGATGGTTTCTCCACAGTATGTTTTCACAGAGTCGAGAACGTGGCTCTTTCCTCATTGTTCCTAGCAACGTACGTCTAACATGGTGAAACAAGATATTAGTTGGAAGATGGTTTCCCTAAAAATTGACAGTGGAGCAGATGGCACTTTCCGCCTAAGCACCCCCCCCCCCCGCAAGTTGCGAAACACTCCTACGAAATGAACCCAGATGTTACTTGAAAGACGGTTTCACCACAGTCGTGTTGCGCAGCGTTGAGCAAATGACACTTTCTTTGTAGACCTGGCATAGGTTTTCAACCACTTCTAGGTGAAGAGCAGTTAGCTGCAACTTGGATTCACCACAGTGTTGTGTCACAGAGTTGAATGCATGCTCTACGCGCCTAGGTCCCGTGGGTCTTCTCAGACACTTGTAACCGAGTGAAACCAGAGGCTAGAAGAAAGAGTCTTTCCCCCACAGTGCTGTTTCACAGAGTTGAGTGTATGGCACTTTCGGACTAGGCCCCACATGGTTTGCATCTACATCTAACATAGTGAATTAAAATGTGAGTTGGAGGACGGCTTCCCCAGGTGTTGTTTGACAGAGTGGAGTGTATGATTCTTGCGGTGTAGGCTCTGCATAAGTTTTCAAACACTTCTAACAGGGGAGCCCAGATGGTATGTGAAGGGTGGTCCCCCACCGTGTTGCTTTAGAGAGTTGAGCACATGGCACTTTCTACGTAGAACGGCATACGTCTCTCAAACACTTCTAACTGAAACGAGAGGTTAGTTGAAGGTGGAGTCCCCACAGTGTTGTTTCACAGAGTTGACCAGGTGGCACTTTCGGCGCAGGCCCTACAAGGGTTTTCAAACGCTTGTAAGTTTGTGAAATGAGATGTGAGTTGAAAGATGGTTTCTCCACAGTGTCTCACAGAGTTGAGTCTGTGGCGCTTTCGGTGTCATCTCCGCGTGGTTTTCAAACACTGCTAACTTACCGAAACAACATGTTAGTTGGAAGAGGGTTTCCCCGACTGTGTTGTGTCTCGGAGTTGAAAATATGGCACTCTCCTCATAGACCCTGGATAGTTTTCAAACAAGCTTGAAGCAGGGAAACCAGATGTCAGCTGAAAGATCGTTTTGCCACACCATTGTCTCTCACAGTCGAGTCCATGGCACTTAACCGTTAGGCTTCCCATGGGTTTTCAAAGACTTCTACCTTAGGGAAACCAGACGGTAGTTGAACGATGGTTTCCCCATAGTGTTGTTTCACAGACTTGACTGTATGGCACTGTCCGTGTGGCCTCCACTTAGGTTTTCAAACCCTTGTAACTACGCGCACTGAGAAGCTAATGATAAGGTCGTTTCACCACAGTGTTGTTTGATTGAGTGGCGCGTATGGCGCTAGCCACATGGGCCCCGCATGTGTTTTCAAACACTTGTAACAGTGAAACCAGATAGTAGTTGAGCGATCCTTTCACCACACTGGTATTCACACAGTTGAGTATAAGGCACCTTGCGATTAGGCAATCCTACGAGAGCATAGGATTTCCACACACTGCTCACTTAGAGAAACCAGCTGGTAGTCGAAGATCGTTTTCCCACAGTGTTGTTTCACAGAGTCGAGTATATGGCACGGTCTTCATAGGCCCCTCAGGGGTTTGAAACCCTTCTAACTCTTTTTTAGTTAAAAGTTTTTAGTTAAAAGTCAGTTTGTCCTATGTTGTTTCCCAGAGTTGAGCGTACGGTGGGTGCTATGCACCTAAGCCCCCTCCCCCCGTCTTTTCAAACCCTTGTAACCTCGCGAATCCAGATGCTCGGAGAAAGACTGTGTCACCATAGTGTCTGTTCTCGGGGCTGAGTATATGGCACTTTCGTTGTGGGCCCCGCGTGGTTTTCAAACACATCAAACTTAGGGAAATAAGATGTGAGTTGGAGGACGGCTTCCACCAAGTGTTGTTCGACACGGTGCAATGTAAGATACACTCGGTGTAGCCGACGCATGGCATTTCAAACACGTCTGACAAGTGAACCCAGGTGATATTTGGAGGATGGTATCACCACACTGTTGTTTTACAGAGTTGAGCATACGGCACTCTCTGCGTAGTCCCTGCATAGGTCTTCAAACACTTCGAACTTAGTGCACCAAGATGTTAGTTGAAAGAGGGTTTCTCCACAGGATTCTCTACAGTGTCCTGTACATGTCACTCTCCACATCGTTCCCCACATAGAGCTTCACAGACTTCTACGCGACACGACACGTTAATTGACAGGCCATTTCCACAAAGTGCATTTTGACAGAGTTGAGGATGTGGCACTTTCACCATAAGCCCTGCATTGATTTTCCAACACTTCGAACCTAGCGAAACAAGATGGTAGTTGAACGATTGTTTTCATTACACTGCTGCTTCACAGAATCGAGCCTATGGCACTTTCATGTATCCCGAGCACAGTTTTCCAAACACTCGAACCTTAGTGAAACCTGATGTTAATCGAACAGTGGTCTCCTCACAGAGTTGTGTAGATGGCACCTTGCGGAGGCCATTCAAGTGTTTCTAAACACTTCAGACTTTGTGAAACCAGGTATTAGTTGAAAGACGGTTGCCCCACAGTGTTGTTTCACAGGGAGATGGGTGTTTAGCACCTTCCGCTTGGGCCCCTCATAGGTTTTCAAACACTTCCACCTTAGCGTAATGGGCTGTCACTTGAAAGATGGTTTCCCCCGTAACTTATCAGACAGGTGTGTATGTGACACTTTTGATGTCGCCCCCCGCATGGGTGTTCAAGCACACTAAGATAGCGACACCAGATGTTAACGGATAGATGTTTGCACCACACAATCGTTTCAGAGGGTTGAGTACCGGGCACTTTGGCTGTAGTCCCCGCATGAGTTTTTAGCCACTTCTAGTGTCGTGAAACAAGACATTGGTTGAAAGATGTGTTGTTTGCCAGAGTTGACTATGTGGCACCTTATGCATAAGCTTTATGCAAAGGCTTTGGAACACGCCTAGCAACGTGAAACCGTTAAGTTAGTTGAAAGATGGTTTCCCCACAGCAGTTTTTAGAGTCGAGTATATGTCACTTTCCCCATAGTCCCTAGTGTATGTTTTAAAGCAGTTCTAACAGTGAAACAAGTTGTTAATGGGAAAGTTTTTATCCCACAATATTGTTTCACAGAGTGGAGTATATGGCGCCTTCCTCTAGGGCCCTCATAAGTTTTTAAACTTTTCTGAATTTCTGACATCAGATGGTAGTTGAAAGAGGATTTCACCTCTTTCACGTGTTGTCTCACGGAGTTGAGTATACGGCACTTTCCTCATAGACCCGGCATAGGGTTTCAAGTACTTCGGTTAGTGAAACAAGATATTAGTTGAAAGACCGTTTCTCCATAATACTCTTTCACACAATCAAGAATATGCCACTTTCATCGTAATTCCCCGAAAATGTTTACAGAAACTTCTAACGGTGAAACAAGATGTTTCAACCGAAGGGCTGAGTTGAGGGCACAAAGGAGGGTGCCGGTCAGGATCCGTCTTTGGCTGCCAAGGCCACACACCTCGATCGGCCCTGGTGGAGGAGGCCTCCAGAATCCTCTCGGGCAGCTGTAGTGGGGCCTGGGAAACGACATGCTGAGCTTCCAGGTTCCATGCCGTGTCAGCCTGCACCGCTTCTGGATCCTAGACGCGTGGTGTTGTCAACCGTTGGAATTCGGTCCCCATGGCGAGAGAGCCTTAGCTAGGGTTAGGGTTCGGTCCAGGGACGTCGCCCGGGCCGAAGCGACTCCGGTCTCGTGATCTCCCTCGTGGGCTGAAGTGAGGGCACATGACAGAAGGCGGCTCAATTGCAGGGTTAGGGTTCGAGGCAGGCTTACGTTTCGGTGGAGGGTCACGGTTCGCGGAAGTGTTAGGGTTACGGTTACGTCCCAGGAGGCCCCAGGCGCCGAACGCACAGAAGGGCAGTGGTCGCCCCGAAGGGATGAGTTGAGGGCACAAGGGATGGTGCCGGTCAGCATCCGTCTTTGTCTGCCAAAGCCATAGACGTGATTGGGCCCCTGGTCGAGGAGGCCTCCGGAAACCTGTCGGGCAGCTGAGGCCGGACTTGGGAAACGACATGGTGAGCTTCCAGGTTCCATGCCGAATCAGCCTGCACAGCTTCTGGATCCCTGGGGCGTGGTGCTGTGAGACGTTGGAATTGGGTCCCCATGGCGAGAGAGCCTTAGCTAGGGTTAGGGTTCGGTCCAGGGACGTCGCCAGGGCCCAAGCGACTCAGGTCTCATGATCTCTCTCGAGGGCTGAAGTGAGGGCTCAACAACAAGGCGGCTCAAGTGCAGGGTTAGGGTTCCAGGCAGGCTTAGGTTTCGGTGGCGGGTCCCGGTTCGTGGTAGGGTTAGGGTTACGTCCCAGGAGGCTCCAGGCGCCGAACACACAGCAGGGCAATGGTCTCCCCGAAGGGCTGAGTTGATGGCACCAAGGAGGGTGCCGGTCAGGATCCGTCTTTGGCTGCCAAGACCACACACCTCGATCGGCCCCTGGTCGAGGAAGCCTCCGGAATCCTCTCGGGCAGCTGCAGCCGGATCTGGAAACGACCTGGTGAGCTTCCAGGTTCCTTTCTGAGTCAGGCTGCACCGCTTCTGGATCACCGGCGCATGGTGTTGTCAGACGTGGGGATTGGGTCCCCATGGCGACAGAGCCTTACCTAGGGTTAGGGTTCGGTCCAGGGACGTCGCCCGGGCCAACGCGACTCCAGTCTCGTGATCTCCCTCGAGGGCCGAAGTAAGGGCTCAACACCAAGGCGGCTCAAGTGCAGGGTTAGGGTTCGAGGCAGGCTTAGGTCTCGGTGGCGGGTCCCGGTTCGTGGTAGGCTTAGGGTTAGGTTTAGGTCCCATGAGGCTACAGGTGCTGAACCCACAGCAGGGCAGTGGTCTCCCTGAAGGGCTGATTTGAGGGCACAGTGGAAGGTGTCGGTCAGGATTTGTCTTTGTCTTCCAATGCCACACGCGTCGAATGGCCCATGGTTGAGGAGGCCTCCGGATTCCTCTCAGACAGCTGCAGCCGGGCCTGGGAAACGACATGGTGAGCTTCCAGTTTCCATCCTGAGTGTGCACCGCTTCTGGACCCCAGGCGCGTGGTGTTGTCAGACGTTGAAATTGGGTCCCCTTGCGGAGACAGCCTTAGCTAGAGTTAGGGTTCGGTCCAGGGACGTCGCCAGGGCCTAAGCGACTCTGGTCTCGTGATCTCCCTCTTGGGCTGAAGTGAGGGCCCATGCAACAAGGCGGCTCAAGTGTAGGGTTAGGGTTCGAGGCAGGCTTAGGTTTCAGTGGAGGGTCCCAGTTCGGGGTAGGGTTACAGTTAGGGTTAGGGCCCAGGAGGCTCCAGGCGCCAAAGGCAAAGCAGGGCAGTGGTCTCCCTGAACGGCTGAGTTGAGGGCACAAGGGTCGGTGTCAGTCAGGAACCTTCTTAGGCTGCCAAGGCCACACACGTGATTCGACCTCCGGTCGAGAAGGCCTCCGGAATCGTCTCGGGCCACTGCAGCCGGGCCTGGGAAACGACATGGTGAGCTTCCAGGTTCCATGCTGAGTGAGCGTGCACTGCTTCTCGACCCCAGGCGCGTGGTGTCGTTAGACATTTGTATTGGGTCCTCATGGGGAGAGAGCCTTAGCTAGGGTTAGGGTTCGGTCCAGGGACTTTGCCTGGGCCGAAGAGACTCCGGTCTCATGATCTCCCTCGAGGGCTGAAGTGAGGGCCCTTGCCACAGGGCGGCTCAAGTGTAGGGTTAGGGTTCAAGGCAAGCTTAGGTTTCGGCGAAGTGTCCTGGTTCAGGGTAGGGGTAGGGTTAGGGGGTTCGGGGCTCGGAGGCTCCAGGCGTCGAACCCACAACAGGGCATGGGTCTCCCCAAAGGGCTGAGTGGAGGGCACAAGAGACGGTGTCGGTCAGGGTCCGTCTTTGGCTGCCAAGGCCACACAAGTGATTGGGACCCTGGTGGAGGAGGCCTCCGGAATCCTCTCGGGAAGCTGCTGCCGGGATTAGGAAACGACACGGTGAGCTCCAGGTCCCATGCCGGGTGAGCCTGCACCGCTTATGGACCCCAGGCGCGTGGTGTTGTCTGACGTTGCAATTGGGTCCCCTTGAGGAGAGCGCCTTAGCTAGGGTTAGGTTTCGGTTCAGGGATGTCGCCAGGGCTGAATCGACTCTGGTCTCCTGATCTCCCTCGAGAGCTGAAGTGAAGGTCCATGCCACAAGGTGGCTCAAGTGCAGGGTTAGGGATCGAGGCAGGCTTAGGTGTGGGTGGAGAGTCCCGGTTCGGGGTAGGTTAGCGTTAGGTTTAGGTCCCAGGAGGCTCCAGGCGCTGAACCCACAGCAGGGCAGTGCTCTCCCCGAAGGGCTGAGTTGAGGGCACAAGGGAGGGTGTCGGTCAGGATCCGTCTTTGCCTGCCAAGGTCACACACGTGATTGGGCCCCTGATCGAGAAGGTCTCGGGAATCCTCTCGGGCAGCGGCAGCCGTGCCTGGGAAACATGGTGAGCTTCAAGTTTCCATGCTGAGTGAGCCTGCACGGCTTTGGATCTCAGGAGCGTGGTATTGTCAGATGTTGGAATTGTGTCTTTTACGGGAGAGAGCCTCAGCTAGCGTTAGGGTTCGGTCCAGGGAGGTCGCCAGGGCTGAAGCGACTCCGGTCTCGTGATCTCCCTGTAGCGCTGAAGTGAGGGCCCATGCCACAATGCGGCTCAAGTGTAAGGTTAGGGTTCGAGGCAGGCTTAGGTTTCGGTGGAAGGTCCCGGTGTGGAGTAGGGTTAAGGTTAGGGTTAGGTCCCAGGAGGCTCCAGGCGCCGAACCCACAGCAGAGCAGTGGTCTCCCCGAAGGATTGAGTTGAGAGGGCACAAGGGAAGGTGCCGGTCAGGATCCGTCTTTGCCGAGGCTACACACGTCGATTGGCCCCTGGTCGTGGAGGCCTCCGGAATCCTCTCGGGCAGCCGCAGCTGGGCCTGGGAAAGGAAATGGTGAGTTTCCAGGTTCCATGCTGAGTGAGCCTGCACGGCTTCTGGACCCCAGGCGCGTGGTGTTTTCAGACGTTGCAATTGGGTCCCCTTGCGGAGACAGCCTTAGCTAGAGTTAGGGTTCGGTCCAGGGACGTCGCCAGGGCCTAAGCGACTCTGGTCTCGTGATCTCCCTCTTGGGCTGAAGTGAGGGCCCATGCAACAATGCGGCTCAAGTGTAGGTTTAGGGTTCGAGGCAGGCGTAGGTTTCGGTGGAGGGTCCTGGTTCTTGGTAGTGTTATGGTTAGTGTTAGGTCCCAGGAGGGTCCAGGCGCCGAACCCACAGCAGGGCAGTGCTCTCCCCGAAGGGCTGAGTAGAGGGCACAAGGAAGGGTGTCGGTTAGGATGCGTCTTAGCCTGCCAAGGACACACACGTGATGCGGCCCTGGTGGAGGATGCCTCTGGAATCCTCTCGGGCAGCTGCAGCCCAGCCTGGGAAAAGACATGGTGAGCTCCAAGTTTCATGTGTGGTGCGCCTGCATCGCTTCTGGACCCCAGGCGTGTGGTGTTGTCAGACGTTGCAATTGGGTCCCCTTGGGGAGACAGCCTTAGCTAGGGTTAGTGCTCGGTCCAGGGACGTCGTCAGCGTTGAAGCGACTCAAGTCTCGTGATCTCCCTCGAGGGCTGAAGTGAGGGCCCACGGCCCAAGGCAGCTCAAGGGTAGCATTAGGTTTCGAGGCAGGCTTAGGTTTCGGTAGAGGGTCACGGTTCCGGGTAGGTTAGGGTTAGGTTTAGGTCCCAGGAGGTTCTAGGCGCCGAATCCACAGCAGGGCAGTGGTCTCCCCGAAGGGCTGAGTTGAGGGCACTTGGGAGGGGGGGTGGGGTGCTGGTCAGGATCCGTCTTGGCTGCCAAGGACACACATGTCGATGGGCCTCTGGTCGTGGAGGTTTCCGGAATCTTCTCAGGCAGCTGCAGCCCGGCCTGGGAAAAGACATGGTGAATTTCCAGGTTCCATGCCGAGTGAGACTGCACTGCTTCTGGACCCCAGGCGCGTGGCGTTGTTAGACATTTGTATTGTGTCTCCATGAGGAGAGAGCTTTAGCTAGCGTTAGGGTTCGGTCCAGGGACGTCGCCAGGGCTGAAGCGACTCCGGTCTCGTGATCTCCCATGAGGGCTGAAGTGAGGGCCCATGCCACAATGCGGCTCAAGTGTAAGGTTAGGGTTCGAGGCAGGCTTAGGTTTCGGTGGAGGGTCCCGGTGTGGAGTAGGGTTAAGGTTAGGGTTAGGTCCCAGGAGGCTCCAGGCGCCGAACCCACAGCAGAGCAGTGGTCTCCCCGAAGGGTTGAGTTGAGAGGGCACAAGGGAAGGTGCCGGTCAGGATCCGTCTTTGCCGAGGCTACACACGTCGATTGGCCCCTGGTCGTGGAGGCCTCCGGAATCCTCTCGGGCAGCCGCAGCTGGGCCTGGGAAAGGAAATGGTGAGTTTCCAGGTTCCATGCTGAGTGAGCCTGCACGGCTTCTGGACCCCAGGCGCGTGGTGTTTTCAGACGTTGCAATTGGGTCCCCTTGCGGAGACAGACTTAGCTGAGGTTAGGGTTCAGTCCACGGACGTCGCCAGCGCTGAAGACACTCTGGTCTCGTGAGTGAGACTGCACCGCTTCAGAAACCTCTAAGGGTGAAACAAGATGTTAGTTGAAGGATGGTTTCACCACACTATTGCTTCGCAGAGCTGAGTGATGGCGCTTTCCGTAGAGTTGCCCACGTGGGTTTTCTAACAGGTACAAACTAGTGACATCAAGTGGTAGTTGAGAGATGGTTTCACCACAGAGTGGAGGATATGGCGCTTCTCTCATAGTTGCTCGCGTACGTTTTCCACCCCGTCCAAATTAGTGAAACCGAATGTTTCTTGAAAGAGGGTTCCCCGAAATGTTGTTTCCCATATTTGAGTATAAGGCACTTTCCCTGTAGGTGTCGCATAGGTTTTCAAACTGTTCCAACCTTGTGCAACAAGAGGTTAGTTGACTGAGGGTTTGAGCAGACTCTTGTGCAGAGTTGAGTGTATGGCACTTTCCGCATAGGCTCCGCATAGGTTTCAAAGATGTTTTTCATCGTAGGGATACCAGATATCAGTTGAAAGATGTTTCATACAGTCGTGCATACGGCAGTTTCGGTGTTGGCCCCACATGGGTCTTCAAACACTTCTAACTTGGTGACGCCCGACGTCAGTGGATAGATAGATGGTTTCACCACACGGTTGTTTCCCAGGGTTGAGTGCATGGCACATTCGGTGTAGGCCCCACATGGGTCTTCAAACTAAGAGCGGTCTAATGTACTGAAACAGGATGCTGGTTGAAAGATGGTTTCCGCACAGTGCTTTTTGCCAGACCCGAGTATATGACACTTTATTCTTAGGCCCCACATAGGTTGTCGAATACCTCTAACGTAGTGAGACCTGATGGTAGTTGAAGGATGGTTTCTCCACGGTAATTTTTCAGCGTGGAGTGTATCTCGTTTTCCTCATAGGTTTTCAAACACTTCTCAGCGAAGCAAGATGTTAGTTGATAAATGGCTTATTTATGAAAAGTGTCACATACTTAACGCGGTGTAAAATCACTGTGCGGAAACATCTTTCAACCCACAACTTGTTCCACAAAGTTAGAAATGTTGGAATCCTAGACATAGAAGTAACAAGGAAAGTGCACTTTACTCACTTTGTCAAGGATCGTTGTAGACAAACCACTTTTCAACCAAACTCTGGTTTAACTAAGTGGGAAGTGTTCGCAAACGCTTGCGGGGCCACAAAGACACTGCCATGTACTCAGCGCTGTGAAACACCAGTGTGGTGATGCCTTTTACCAACTAACATCTGCTTTCACGGCATAGGTTTTCAAGTGTTTGAAAACCCATGTGGGGACGAAACGGAAAGGGCCATAGGCTGAAGTGTATGAAACACTGTTGGGGGAACCACCTTCCAACTAAAATGCTGTTTCAGTATGTTGGAAGCGTTTGCAAACCTCTGCGGGGCTTAGGCGGAAATGCCTACACGCAGCTCTGTGAAACAACCACGGGGAAAGAGTCTTTCACCTAACATCAGGTTTCAGTAAGCGAGAACTCTTTGAAAACCTATGCGGGGCCTACAGGGTAAGGGCCAGAGAGTCACCTCCGTGAAACAACACCGTGGGGAAACCGACTTTCAAGTAACATCTATGTGATTTCACAAAGTGAGAAGTGTTTGAAAACCCATGCAGGGCCTGGGCGGCGAGGGCCCGTACACTCAACTCCGTGAAAAAACACTGTGGGGTATCCAGCTTGCAACTAACCTCTTCTTTCGGCAAGTAGAATTGGAAAGCCTAGGTGGGTCGTACGGGGACAGTGCCATGCACTCAACTCTGTGAAACAGAAAAGGGTGAGGGAAACATCTTTCCACTAACATCTTGTTTCACCAAGTTAAAAATGTTTCAAAGCCAATGCAGCACCTACACCGAGTGTGCCTTATACCCAATACCATGAAAACACGCTAGGGAAATCTTTCTCCCATCGTCTTATTCATTAAGTTTGAAGCGTCTGGAGACCTATGCGGAGCCTAGGTGGAAAGTTCTATGTACTCAACTCTACCAGGCAGCACTTGAGGGAGACTATCTTTCAACGAACATCTTGTTTCACTAAGTCACAAGTGTTTGGAAAACACTGTAGGCCTACCCTGACCAGTGCCTTGTACCTAACTTTAGGAAGTACCGTGGGGATACCATCATTCAACTAACGGCTACGTTTCACAACGTGAGAAACGTTAGTAAATACGTGCGGGGCCTACACGGAAAGTGCCTTATACTCACCTCTGGAAAAAAGAGTGAAACATCGGGTTTCGCTACGTTACAATTGCTTGAAAACTAGGCGGGACCTAGAGGTGCCCTGGGCACCGTCACGGTCGAGAGACAATCTCCCAACATCTGGTTTCACTCGGTTACAAGTGTTTAAAACACACGCGGGGCCTCTGTGGAGAGTACCCAACACTCCACTCCGTGAAACACACACTGTGGGGAAACCACCTGTCAACCTCTATGGGGTTTCTTTGAGGTAGAAGTGTTTGAAAACCTATGAGAAGCCAACTGGTTAAGTGCCATACCTGCGCTCAACGGTGAACAACGACGGTGTGCTAAAACAATATTTCAACTAACAACATCTGGTTACACTAATTTAAAAGTGTTGGAAAACTATTCAGGGTCTGGGAGGAGAGTGCCATATGCTCAACTCTGTGACAGAACACAGTGGGGAACACCGTCTTCCGACTAACGTGTGTCAGTTTGAAAACCATGAGGAGCTACACCCGGAAGGGACTTACTCTATGAGACGCCCTAGGGAAACCGTCTTTGAAGTAACTTCTCGTTTCACAAACTTACAAGTGTTTGAAAACCCATGCATGCAAGGCCTGCGCAGAAAGTGCCTATAGTCAACCCTGTGAAACAACACTGTGGGTCTCCACGTTTCAACCAACCTCTCGTTTCACTTAGTGAGAAGGGTTTGAAAAACCTACGTGCGTTCTACGCAATGAGTGCCATATGCTCAACTCTGTAAGACAACACTGGTGAAACCATCCTTCAAATAGCATCATGGTTCACTGTTGGAAGTGTTTGAAAACCTATGCGGAGCCTACCCCGAAAGTATCTTACACTGCACTCTGGCAAAGACTTTGGGGAAGCCGTCCTTCAACTGACATTTTACTTCACTATGTTACATGTGGTTGCAAACCATGCGGCGCCTACAGCCAAAGTGCCACCCATATACTCAACTCTGTGAAACAACGTTGTGGGGAAACGGGTTCAACTAACACCTGGTTTCACTACGTAAGAAGTGTTTGAGAAACCCGTCGGGCCCTCTGTCAAACTGCACATTGCAGAAGCCCTCTTTTAGCCAACATCTTACATCTCTAGCGTATGGATGGCACGTATGCTATGTACATTGTTTGTGTCTGTGTGTTATTTGTGTGGTGAATGTGGTGTGTGTATGGTGTGTCAGTGCTTTGTAGGTGCTGAATGTGTCCTTCTGTGTTGTCCTCGAGTGTCATATATGTGTTGTGATTGTAGTATATCAGCTACGTATGCGCCGCATAGAACGTTTGTGCGTGTGTGTGTGTTTTGTATGTGGTGCACGTGGGGTTTTGTGGTGTGGCATACGGGTGGAGTTTGGGCAGTAAAAGTGTGGTGTGTGTGGTGTGCGTGGTGTCTGTATTTCATAGATGTATGGATTCTCATGGCGTGTGTATTGTGGATGTGGTGTCTGTGTAGTGTAAGTGCGTGGTGTGCGGTATAAGTTTGGCATGTATGTGGTGTATATATGGAGTGTGTTTGTGTGCTATACGTGTGTACGGTGTGTATATGTGTGGTACGTGTATTAGGTGTAGTAAGTAGTGTGTGGAAGATGTCTGTGTGATGTGTAAGTGGTTTGGTGTGTATGTGGTGACTGGGTGAGGTGTTTGTGTGGTATTCACGTGTCATGCGAGGTATGTTTGTACCCTGTTGTGTGTCCGGTGTAGGAGGGGTGTGGCTGTGTGGCATATGTGTCACCGTTGTGTCTCTATGTGCAGTGTGTGTGGTGTCCTTGTAGTCGATGCGTAGAGGAGGGAGCATCTGTCTTCCGTATAAGTGGCGTAGGTTTGGGGTGTGGGGCGTGTATGTGGAGGGTGTATGCGTGGTATACGAGCAGTGGTTTGTTTGGAAACTGTGTGCTGTATGTGTGTTGAGTGTGGTAATACTGTGCGAGGGTGATAACTGTGGGTGTGTGGGGCATGTGTGATGTGTGTTGGATATGTCTGTGGCATATGCATGGTGTGTGTGTGGTGAGCATGTGGTGTGTGTGATGTATGCATGTGTAGACGGTGTATGTGGCATGCAGGTGTGTAGGTCGTAGGAAGGTGGCCAATGCGGCGTGCCAGGTGTGTGGAATGTGCAGGGGGTGCGTGAATGTGTGTTATAAGTGTCTTGAGTGTCTTGCACGGGTGGCCGTGTGTGGTGTGTTTTCCTTAAATGTTTTGGGTGTGTGTGTTGTGTGTTTGGGTACTGTGGTATGTGTGATATATGTGTGGGTTTCCGTGTAATTCGTGTCTTGTGTAGGCTGCACGTTAGTTGAAAGTGCAGTTTGACAGAGTTGATTGAGTATATGGCACTTTCCACATGGTCCCCGCCTAGGTTTTCAAACACTTCTAACTCAGTGAAACAAGGTGTTAGCAACACGATGGGTTTTCCCCACAGTGTTATTTCACAGAGTTGAGTGTATGGCACGTTCGTCGTCGTTCCCAGCAGTGTTTCAAACGCTTCTAACTTGGAGAAACAAGATGTTAGTTGAAAGACGCTTTCCCCAAAGTGCCATTTTCACAGAGTTGAATATATGGCACTTTCTTTCTGCACAGTCCCTGAATAATTTTTCAAACCCTTCTAACAGTGAAACTGGATGTTAGTTCAAAGGACGCTTTCCCACCGTGTTGGTTCCCAGAGATGAGTATATGGCGGAGACCTTGGAGGCCCTGCATACGTTCTCAAAACTTCCAACTGGGTGAAACATGTGAGTTGAAAGATGCTTTCTCCACAGGAGTCTTTCGCGACGGCTGGTGTGTGTGACTTTCCACATCATTCCCTGCATAGGTTGTCAAACTCTTCTCACGTAGTGAAACGACAGGCTAGTTACAAGACATTCTCCCCACAGTGTTGTATCACAGGGTTGAGTATATGGCACTTACCCTCTAGGCCCCGCGTAGGTTTTCACACGGTTCTCACTGAGCGAAACCACATATCAGGTGAAAGCTGGTTTCGCTACAGTGTTGTTTGGCAGGATTGGGTATACGGCCCTTTCCGCATGGGCCCGCGTAAGTTTTTCAAACACTTCTAACTTAGAGACACCAGATGTGACTTGAAAGATGGTTTCTCCACAGTATGTTTTCTGTGAATCGAGAATTCTGAGAAACTCGAGAATTCCGTTGAAGACGAATCTTCGTTCCCAAAGCAGTTTTTCAAACACTTCTAACATGGTGAAATAAGATGGTAGTGGAAAGATGGTTTCCCCAAGAGCTGCTTGACAGAGTGGAGTGTATGACACTTTCCGCCAAAGCCCCCACAGGTTTGCCAACACTTCTTACTTAGAGAAACAAGATGTGAGTGGAAAGATGGTTTCCCCACAGTGTTGTTTTCACAGGGTTGAGGGTATGGCACTTTCCTTCCAGGCCCCACATGGGTTTTCCAACACTTCCACGTTAGTGGAGCCAGAGGTTAGTGGAAAGATGGTTTCCGTAGAGTGCAGATTGACTGAGTTGTGTACAAGGCACTTCACTCTCCACATAGGCCTCCCACATGGGTGTTCCAACACTTCCAACGTTGTGACACCAGACGTTAGGTGAAAGATGGTTTCTCCACAGGATTCTTTCACAGTGGCTGGTATATGTCACTTTCCACATCGTTCCCCACATAGGTTTTCAAACTCTTCTAACCTAGTGATTGATACAAGCTGTTAGTTGAATGTTGGTTTTCCCCAGAGTGAAGTCTGACAGAGTTGGGTACATGGAACTTGACGCGTAGTCCCCGCGCAGGTTTTCAAGCCCTTGGAACTGAGTGAAACTAGGTGTTAGCTAAAAGATGGTGTCCTCTGAGTGTGCCTTCACGCGGGTGACTATACGGCACCTACCTTGCCGGCCCCGCAAAGTTGTCAGACAGCTCTCTTCTAGTGCAGCAAGATATTAGGAGAAAGACCGTTTCGCCACACCATGTTTCACATGATGGAGCGTAGGGCACTTTCTACGCAAGCCACCGTAGGTTCGCAAACACTCGGACCCGAGTGAAATGAGATGCTAGCTGAAAGATGGTTTCTCCACAGGGTGGAGGGTGACTTTCCACGTCGTTCTCCGCATAGAATTTCAAACAGTGCCAACCTGGTGATACAACATGTTCCTGGAAAGATGGTTTCCCCAAATGTGCAGCCTTCACTATAGGCCTCCCATCACTGTTCCGCCTCTTCTCACTTAGGGAAAGGAGATGTTAGCTGAAAGGTGTTTCCTCCCACCCCCCCACCCCCGCCCCCCACGGTTTTGTTACACACAGTCGAGGACAGAGCACTTGCCGTGTACGTCTGCATACGCTTTCAAACTCTTGCAACTTAGTCAAACAAGGTGTCAGCTGAGAGACGGTTTCTCTGCAGGACTCTTTCAGAGTATCGAGTACTTGTCACTTTCCACATCATGCCCCGCGTAGGTTTTCAAACGCTTCTGACTTAGTGATACAAGATGTCAGTTGAAGGGCGGTTTCCCCGAAGGGCAAACATTTGACAGAGTTGAGTGGCACGCGCCGCATAAAGCCCCCACAGGCTTCACACGCTTCTTACCTGGTGAAACCCAATGTAGTTGAAAGAAGGTTTTCCCCAACAGTGTTGTTTCACAGCGCTGAGAGTCTAGGCCCCACATGGGATTGCAAACACTTCCAAGTTAGTGGAACCAGAGGTGAGTGGAAAGCGTCTCTCCAAAGTGCAGTTTGCCCGAGTCGACTATATGGCACCTTCCACGGAGGCCCCACGATACGCGTTTGTTCAAACGCAGGTCTAACTTAGCGATACAAGATGTTCCTTCACAGAGCCGAGTTTGTGGCACTGACCTTACATGTGGGCGCCGCATAGGTTTTTCGAACAGTTCTCCCCCAGTGAGCCAAGATGTTAGTTGCCAGATGGCTTCTCCACTGGACTTTCTCACACTGCCGAGTAAATGTCACTTGCCCCTTCTTTGCCCGCAGAGGATTTCCGGCAAAGCTAACCTAGTGATACGGGATGTTATTTGAAAGGTGGTTTCCCCAAAGTGCCTCTTGACAGAGTCGCGTATATGGCACCTTCATCATAGGCCCCGAATGGGTTTTCAGACACCTGTGCCCAGTGAAACGTGATGTCAGTCCACAGTATTCTCTCCCACTGTCGAGTATATGTCACTTTCCCCCTGGCTCCCCACAGAGGGTTTCAAACACTTCTATGTTAGTGATGCAAGCTGTTAGCCAGAAGAAGGCTCCTGCAATGTGCAGTGTGACCGTGCTCTGTATATATATATATGTATATGTATGTGTATGTATATGTATATGTATATGTATATGTATACACACATAGCACTTTGTGCTTAGGCCCCGACGGGTTTCTCAAACACTTCTAATTTAGTGAAACCACGTGTTAGTTGAAACGGTCTCCCCACAGTGTTGTTTCAGAGTTGAGTATGTGGCACTTTCGCTGTAGGCCCCGCACGAACGGTTTGCAACCACAGGTAACATAGTGAAGTAAGCTGTTAGTTGAAGGACGGCTTCTCTGCCCTCCCCCCTCCCCACACACACACCCCAGGTGTTGTTTGACAGAGTGGGGTGTCTCATACTTTTGGTGGGAGCTCCGCATAGCTTTTCAGACACGTCTAACAAGGGAACCCAGATGCTATTTGAAGGATGGTTTCACCACAGTGTTGTTTTACAGAGTTGAGCACATGGCGCTTTCTGCGTAGGAAGCCCCTCGTTTCCGAAACTCTTCTCAGTAAGGGAAACGAGAGGTGTGTTGAAAGGCCGCGTCTCCACGGTGTTGTTTCACAGAGTTGACTCTACAGCACTTTCGTCGCAGGCCCTGCATGGGTCTTGAAGCCCTTGTCACTTTGGGAAACGAGCTGTTATTTGAAAAGTGGTCTCCCCCCAACGTCTCACAGAGTTGAGGGTAGGGCCCTTGCCGCGTAGACCCCCAGCAGTTTCCAAACACTCTTAAGTTAGTGAAACCCGGTGTTATTTGAGTGCTCGTTTCAGCACACCATCGTTTCTCACAGTTGAGTAGACGGCACTCAACCGTTAGGCTTCTCGTAGGTTTTCAAACCCTTCTACCTTAGAGAAACCACATGGTAGTTGAAGGGCGGTTTGCCCACAGTGTTGTTCCCAAGAGTTGAGAGCATACGGTCCCGTGCGCTAGGCGCCTGCGAGCCTTTTGAAACACCTGTGGTTTAGTGAACCCAGATGTTAAGAGACAGATTGTGTCCCCACAGTGTCGTCTCACAGGGTTCATTATATGGCACTCTCGTGGTAGGCCCCGCAACGTTTGGAGCTACGTCTACTTAGCGAAGCGAGATGTCAGTGGAACGACGGCTTTCACCGTGTTATTTGCCAGAGCGCAGTGTGAGATACGTTCGGGCTAGGCTCCGCGTAGCTTTGCAAACACTTAAAAGTGTTAAAACGAGGGAACACAGATGCTGTTTGAAGGAGGGTTTCACCAGTGTTGTTTTACAGACTTGCGCACAAGGCCCTCTCTGCGTAGTACCCACGTAGGCTTTCGAACCCTTCTCACTAAGCGAAACGAGCGGCTAGGTGAAACGTGGAGACTCACAGTGTTGTCTCACAGAGTTGAGTGTATGGCATTTTCCGTCTAGGCCCTGCATAGGTTGTCAAACACTTCTCACTTTGTGAAACGAGATGTGACGGGAAAGATGGTTTCCCCCACAGCGTCTCAGAGAGTTGAGTATACGGCAGGTTCGTTGTAGTCTCCGGATGCTTCTCAAACACTTCCAACTTAGTGAAACCACTTGGTAAGTGGAAGAAGCTTTCCCCACAAGGTCGTGTCACAGAGTTGAGTGTAAGTCACTTTCTACATAAGCCTCCGCAGGTCTTCAAACACGTCTGCCTTAGTGAACTGAGATGTTAGTTGAAAGGTGTTTTCTCCACCGTGTTTTTCCCCATAGCCGAGTATATGGCACTCACCGTCCACGTCTGCATACGTTTTCAAACTCTTCTAACTTAGGCAAACAAGGTGTTAGTTGAAAGATGGTTTCTCCACAGTATGTTTTCACAGAGTCGAGAACGTGGCTCTTTCCTCATTGTTCCTAGCAACGTACGTCTAACATGGTGAAACAAGATATTAGTTGGAAGATGGTTTCCCTAAAAATTGACAGTGGAGCAGATGGCACTTTCCGCCTAAGCACCCCCCCCCCCGCAAGTTGCGAAACACTCCTACGAAATGAACCCAGATGTTACTTGAAAGACGGTTTCACCACAGTCGTGTTGCGCAGCGTTGAGCAAATGACACTTTCTTTGTAGACCTGGCATAGGTTTTCAACCACTTCTAGGTGAAGAGCAGTTAGCTGCAACTTGGATTCACCACAGTGTTGTGTCACAGAGTTGAATGCATGCTCTACGCGCCTAGGTCCCGTGGGTCTTCTCAGACACTTGTAACCGAGTGAAACCAGAGGCTAGAAGAAAGAGTCTTTCCCCCACAGTGCTGTTTCACAGAGTTGAGTGTATGGCACTTTCGGACTAGGCCCCACATGGTTTGCATCTACATCTAACATAGTGAATTAAAATGTGAGTTGGAGGACGGCTTCCCCAGGTGTTGTTTGACAGAGTGGAGTGTATGATTCTTGCGGTGTAGGCTCTGCATAAGTTTTCAAACACTTCTAACAGGGGAGCCCAGATGGTATGTGAAGGGTGGTCCCCCACCGTGTTGCTTTAGAGAGTTGAGCACATGGCACTTTCTACGTAGAACGGCATACGTCTCTCAAACACTTCTAACTGAAACGAGAGGTTAGTTGAAGGTGGAGTCCCCACAGTGTTGTTTCACAGAGTTGACCAGGTGGCACTTTCGGCGCAGGCCCTACAAGGGTTTTCAAACGCTTGTAAGTTTGTGAAATGAGATGTGAGTTGAAAGATGGTTTCTCCACAGTGTCTCACAGAGTTGAGTCTGTGGCGCTTTCGGTGTCATCTCCGCGTGGTTTTCAAACACTGCTAACTTACCGAAACAACATGTTAGTTGGAAGAGGGTTTCCCCGACTGTGTTGTGTCTCGGAGTTGAAAATATGGCACTCTCCTCATAGACCCTGGATAGTTTTCAAACAAGCTTGAAGCAGGGAAACCAGATGTCAGCTGAAAGATCGTTTTGCCACACCATTGTCTCTCACAGTCGAGTCCATGGCACTTAACCGTTAGGCTTCCCATGGGTTTTCAAAGACTTCTACCTTAGGGAAACCAGACGGTAGTTGAACGATGGTTTCCCCATAGTGTTGTTTCACAGACTTGACTGTATGGCACTGTCCGTGTGGCCTCCACTTAGGTTTTCAAACCCTTGTAACTACGCGCACTGAGAAGCTAATGATAAGGTCGTTTCACCACAGTGTTGTTTGATTGAGTGGCGCGTATGGCGCTAGCCACATGGGCCCCGCATGTGTTTTCAAACACTTGTAACAGTGAAACCAGATAGTAGTTGAGCGATCCTTTCACCACACTGGTATTCACACAGTTGAGTATAAGGCACCTTGCGATTAGGCAATCCTACGAGAGCATAGGATTTCCACACACTGCTCACTTAGAGAAACCAGCTGGTAGTCGAAGATCGTTTTCCCACAGTGTTGTTTCACAGAGTCGAGTATATGGCACGGTCTTCATAGGCCCCTCAGGGGTTTGAAACCCTTCTAACTCTTTTTTAGTTAAAAGTTTTTAGTTAAAAGTCAGTTTGTCCTATGTTGTTTCCCAGAGTTGAGCGTACGGTGGGTGCTATGCACCTAAGCCCCCTCCCCCCGTCTTTTCAAACCCTTGTAACCTCGCGAATCCAGATGCTCGGAGAAAGACTGTGTCACCATAGTGTCTGTTCTCGGGGCTGAGTATATGGCACTTTCGTTGTGGGCCCCGCGTGGTTTTCAAACACATCAAACTTAGGGAAATAAGATGTGAGTTGGAGGACGGCTTCCACCAAGTGTTGTTCGACACAGTGCAATGTAAGATACACTCGGTGTAGCCGACGCATGGCATTTCAAACACGTCTGACAAGTGAACCCAGGTGATATTTGGAGGATGGTATCACCACACTGTTGTTTTACAGAGTTGAGCATACGGCACTCTCTGCGTAGTCCCTGCATAGGTCTTCAAACACTTCGAACTTAGTGCACCAAGATGTTAGTTGAAAGAGGGTTTCTCCACAGGATTCTCTACAGTGTCCTGTACATGTCACTCTCCACATCGTTCCCCACATAGAGCTTCACAGACTTCTACGCGACACGACACGTTAATTGACAGGCCATTTCCACAAAGTGCATTTTGACAGAGTTGAGGATGTGGCACTTTCACCATAAGCCCTGCATTGATTTTCCAACACTTCGAACCTAGCGAAACAAGATGGTAGTTGAACGATTGTTTTCATTACACTGCTGCTTCACAGAATCGAGCCTATGGCACTTTCATGTATCCCGAGCACAGTTTTCCAAACACTCGAACCTTAGTGAAACCTGATGTTAATCGAACAGTGGTCTCCTCACAGAGTTGTGTAGATGGCACCTTGCGGAGGCCATTCAAGTGTTTCTAAACACTTCAGACTTTGTGAAACCAGGTATTAGTTGAAAGACGGTTGCCCCACAGTGTTGTTTCACAGGGAGATGGGTGTTTAGCACCTTCCGCTTGGGCCCCTCATAGGTTTTCAAACACTTCCACCTTAGCGTAATGGGCTGTCACTTGAAAGATGGTTTCCCCCGTAACTTATCAGACAGGTGTGTATGTGACACTTTTGATGTCGCCCCCCGCATGGGTGTTCAAGCACACTAAGATAGCGACACCAGATGTTAACGGATAGATGTTTGCACCACACAATCGTTTCAGAGGGTTGAGTACCGGGCACTTTGGCTGTAGTCCCCGCATGAGTTTTTAGCCACTTCTAGTGTCGTGAAACAAGACATTGGTTGAAAGATGTGTTGTTTGCCAGAGTTGACTATGTGGCACCTTATGCATAAGCTTTATGCAAAGGCTTTGGAACACGCCTAGCAACGTGAAACCGTTAAGTTAGTTGAAAGATGGTTTCCCCACAGCAGTTTTTAGAGTCGAGTATATGTCACTTTCCCCATAGTCCCTAGTGTATGTTTTAAAGCAGTTCTAACAGTGAAACAAGTTGTTAATGGGAAAGTTTTTATCCCACAATATTGTTTCACAGAGTGGAGTATATGGCGCCTTCCTCTAGGGCCCTCATAAGTTTTTAAACTTTTCTGAATTTCTGACATCAGATGGTAGTTGAAAGAGGATTTCACCTCTTTCACGTGTTGTCTCACGGAGTTGAGTATACGGCACTTTCCTCATAGACCCGGCATAGGGTTTCAAGTACTTCGGTTAGTGAAACAAGATATTAGTTGAAAGACCGTTTCTCCATAATACTCTTTCACACAATCAAGAATATGCCACTTTCATCGTAATTCCCCGAAAATGTTTACAGAAACTTCTAACGGTGAAACAAGATGTTTCAACCGAAGGGCTGAGTTGAGGGCACAAAGGAGGGTGCCGGTCAGGATCCGTCTTTGGCTGCCAAGGCCACACACCTCGATCGGCCCTGGTGGAGGAGGCCTCCAGAATCCTCTCGGGCAGCTGTAGTGGGGCCTGGGAAACGACATGCTGAGCTTCCAGGTTCCATGCCGTGTCAGCCTGCACCGCTTCTGGATCCTAGACGCGTGGTGTTGTCAACCGTTGGAATTCGGTCCCCATGGCGAGAGAGCCTTAGCTAGGGTTAGGGTTCGGTCCAGGGACGTCGCCCGGGCCGAAGCGACTCCGGTCTCGTGATCTCCCTCGTGGGCTGAAGTGAGGGCACATGACAGAAGGCGGCTCAATTGCAGGGTTAGGGTTCGAGGCAGGCTTACGTTTCGGTGGAGGGTCACGGTTCGCGGAAGTGTTAGGGTTACGGTTACGTCCCAGGAGGCCCCAGGCGCCGAACGCACAGAAGGGCAGTGGTCGCCCCGAAGGGATGAGTTGAGGGCACAAGGGATGGTGCCGGTCAGCATCCGTCTTTGTCTGCCAAAGCCATAGACGTGATTGGGCCCCTGGTCGAGGAGGCCTCCGGAAACCTGTCGGGCAGCTGAGGCCGGACTTGGGAAACGACATGGTGAGCTTCCAGGTTCCATGCCGAATCAGCCTGCACAGCTTCTGGATCCCTGGGGCGTGGTGCTGTGAGACGTTGGAATTGGGTCCCCATGGCGAGAGAGCCTTAGCTAGGGTTAGGGTTCGGTCCAGGGACGTCGCCAGGGCCCAAGCGACTCAGGTCTCATGATCTCTCTCGAGGGCTGAAGTGAGGGCTCAACAACAAGGCGGCTCAAGTGCAGGGTTAGGGTTCCAGGCAGGCTTAGGTTTCGGTGGCGGGTCCCGGTTCGTGGTAGGGTTAGGGTTACGTCCCAGGAGGCTCCAGGCGCCGAACACACAGCAGGGCAATGGTCTCCCCGAAGGGCTGAGTTGATGGCACCAAGGAGGGTGCCGGTCAGGATCCGTCTTTGGCTGCCAAGACCACACACCTCGATCGGCCCCTGGTCGAGGAAGCCTCCGGAATCCTCTCGGGCAGCTGCAGCCGGATCTGGAAACGACCTGGTGAGCTTCCAGGTTCCTTTCTGAGTCAGGCTGCACCGCTTCTGGATCACCGGCGCATGGTGTTGTCAGACGTGGGGATTGGGTCCCCATGGCGACAGAGCCTTACCTAGGGTTAGGGTTCGGTCCAGGGACGTCGCCCGGGCCAACGCGACTCCAGTCTCGTGATCTCCCTCGAGGGCCGAAGTAAGGGCTCAACACCAAGGCGGCTCAAGTGCAGGGTTAGGGTTCGAGGCAGGCTTAGGTCTCGGTGGCGGGTCCCGGTTCGTGGTAGGCTTAGGGTTAGGTTTAGGTCCCATGAGGCTACAGGTGCTGAACCCACAGCAGGGCAGTGGTCTCCCTGAAGGGCTGATTTGAGGGCACAGTGGAAGGTGTCGGTCAGGATTTGTCTTTGTCTTCCAATGCCACACGCGTCGAATGGCCCATGGTTGAGGAGGCCTCCGGATTCCTCTCAGACAGCTGCAGCAGGGCCTGGGAAACGACATGGTGAGCTTCCAGTTTCCATCCTGAGTGTGCACCGCTTCTGGACCCCAGGCGCGTGGTGTTGTCAGACGTTGAAATTGGGTCCCCTTGCGGAGACAGCCTTAGCTAGAGTTAGGGTTCGGTCCAGGGACGTCGCCAGGGCCTAAGCGACTCTGGTCTCGTGATCTCCCTCTTGGGCTGAAGTGAGGGCCCATGCAACAAGGCGGCTCAAGTGTAGGGTTAGGGTTCGAGGCAGGCTTAGGTTTCAGTGGAGGGTCCCAGTTCGGGGTAGGGTTACGGTTAGGGTTAGGGCCCAGGAGGCTCCAGGCGCCAAAGGCAAAGCAGGGCAGTGGTCTCCCTGAACGGCTGAGTTGAGGGCACAAGGGTCGGTGTCAGTCAGGAACCTTCTTAGGCTGCCAAGGCCACACACGTGATTCGACCTCCGGTCGAGAAGGCCTCCGGAATCGTCTCGGGCCACTGCAGCCGGGCCTGGGAAACGACATGGTGAGCTTCCAGGTTCCATGCTGAGTGAGCGTGCACTGCTTCTCGACCCCAGGCGCGTGGTGTCGTTAGACATTTGTATTGGGTCCTCATGGGGAGAGAGCCTTAGCTAGGGTTAGGGTTCGGTCCAGGGACTTTGCCTGGGCCGAAGAGACTCCGGTCTCATGATCTCCCTCGAGGGCTGAAGTGAGGGCCCTTGCCACAGGGCGGCTCAAGTGTAGGGTTAGGGTTCAAGGCAAGCTTAGGTTTCGGCGAAGTGTCCTGGTTCAGGGTAGGGGTAGGGTTAGGGGGTTCGGGGCTCGGAGGCTCCAGGCGTCGAACCCACAACAGGGCATGGGTCTCCCCAAAGGGCTGAGTGGAGGGCACAAGAGACGGTGTCGGTCAGGGTCCGTCTTTGGCTGCCAAGGCCACACAAGTGATTGGGACCCTGGTGGAGGAGGCCTCCGGAATCCTCTCGGGAAGCTGCTGCCGGGATTAGGAAACGACACGGTGAGCTCCAGGTCCCATGCCGGGTGAGCCTGCACCGCTTATGGACCCCAGGCGCGTGGTGTTGTCTGACGTTGCAATTGGGTCCCCTTGAGGAGAGCGCCTTAGCTAGGGTTAGGTTTCGGTTCAGGGACGTCGCCAGGGCTGAATCGACTCTGGTCTCCTGATCTCCCTCGAGAGCTGAAGTGAAGGTCCATGCCACAAGGTGGCTCAAGTGCAGGGTTAGGGATCGAGGCAGGCTTAGGTGTGGGTGGAGAGTCCCGGTTCGGGGTAGGTTAGCGTTAGGTTTAGGTCCCAGGAGGCTCCAGGCGCTGAACCCACAGCAGGGCAGTGCTCTCCCCGAAGGGCTGAGTTGAGGGCACAAGGGAGGGTGTCGGTCAGGATCCGTCTTTGCCTGCCAAGGTCACACACGTGATTGGGCCCCTGATCGAGAAGGTCTCGGGAATCCTCTCGGGCAGCGGCAGCCGTGCCTGGGAAACATGGTGAGCTTCAAGTTTCCATGCTGAGTGAGCCTGCACGGCTTTGGATCTCAGGAGCGTGGTATTGTCAGATGTTGGAATTGTGTCTTTTACGGGAGAGAGCCTCAGCTAGCGTTAGGGTTCGGTCCAGGGAGGTCGCCAGGGCTGAAGCGACTCCGGTCTCGTGATCTCCCTGTAGCGCTGAAGTGAGGGCCCATGCCACAATGCGGCTCAAGTGTAAGGTTAGGGTTCGAGGCAGGCTTAGGTTTCGGTGGAAGGTCCCGGTGTGGAGTAGGGTTAAGGTTAGGGTTAGGTCCCAGGAGGCTCCAGGCGCCGAACCCACAGCAGAGCAGTGGTCTCCCCGAAGGATTGAGTTGAGAGGGCACAAGGGAAGGTGCCGGTCAGGATCCGTCTTTGCCGAGGCTACACACGTCGATTGGCCCCTGGTCGTGGAGGCCTCCGGAATCCTCTCGGGCAGCCGCAGCTGGGCCTGGGAAAGGAAATGGTGAGTTTCCAGGTTCCATGCTGAGTGAGCCTGCACGGCTTCTGGACCCCAGGCGCGTGGTGTTTTCAGACGTTGCAATTGGGTCCCCTTGCGGAGACAGCCTTAGCTAGAGTTAGGGTTCGGTCCAGGGACGTCGCCAGGGCCTAAGCGACTCTGGTCTCGTGATCTCCCTCTTGGGCTGAAGTGAGGGCCCATGCAACAATGCGGCTCAAGTGTAGGTTTAGGGTTCGAGGCAGGCGTAGGTTTCGGTGGAGGGTCCTGGTTCTTGGTAGTGTTATGGTTAGTGTTAGGTCCCAGGAGGGTCCAGGCGCCGAACCCACAGCAGGGCAGTGCTCTCCCCGAAGGGCTGAGTAGAGGGCACAAGGAAGGGTGTCGGTTAGGATGCGTCTTAGCCTGCCAAGGACACACACGTGATGCGGCCCTGGTGGAGGATGCCTCTGGAATCCTCTCGGGCAGCTGCAGCCCAGCCTGGGAAAAGACATGGTGAGCTCCAAGTTTCATGTGTGGTGCGCCTGCATCGCTTCTGGACCCCAGGCGTGTGGTGTTGTCAGACGTTGCAATTGGGTCCCCTTGGGGAGACAGCCTTAGCTAGGGTTAGTGCTCGGTCCAGGGACGTCGTCAGCGTTGAAGCGACTCAAGTCTCGTGATCTCCCTCGAGGGCTGAAGTGAGGGCCCACGGCCCAAGGCAGCTCAAGGGTAGCATTAGGTTTCGAGGCAGGCTTAGGTTTCGGTAGAGGGTCACGGTTCCGGGTAGGTTAGGGTTAGGTTTAGGTCCCAGGAGGTTCTAGGCGCCGAATCCACAGCAGGGCAGTGGTCTCCCCGAAGGGCTGAGTTGAGGGCACTTGGGAGGGGGGGTGGGGTGCTGGTCAGGATCCGTCTTGGCTGCCAAGGACACACATGTCGATGGGCCTCTGGTCGTGGAGGTTTCCGGAATCTTCTCAGGCAGCTGCAGCCCGGCCTGGGAAAAGACATGGTGAATTTCCAGGTTCCATGCCGAGTGAGACTGCACTGCTTCTGGACCCCAGGCGCGTGGCGTTGTTAGACATTTGTATTGTGTCTCCATGAGGAGAGAGCTTTAGCTAGCGTTAGGGTTCGGTCCAGGGACGTCGCCAGGGCTGAAGCGACTCCGGTCTCGTGATCTCCCATGAGGGCTGAAGTGAGGGCCCATGCCACAATGCGGCTCAAGTGTAAGGTTAGGGTTCGAGGCAGGCTTAGGTTTCGGTGGAGGGTCCCGGTGTGGAGTAGGGTTAAGGTTAGGGTTAGGTCCCAGGAGGCTCCAGGCGCCGAACCCACAGCAGAGCAGTGGTCTCCCCGAAGGGTTGAGTTGAGAGGGCACAAGGGAAGGTGCCGGTCAGGATCCGTCTTTGCCGAGGCTACACACGTCGATTGGCCCCTGGTCGTGGAGGCCTCCGGAATCCTCTCGGGCAGCCGCAGCTGGGCCTGGGAAAGGAAATGGTGAGTTTCCAGGTTCCATGCTGAGTGAGCCTGCACGGCTTCTGGACCCCAGGCGCGTGGTGTTTTCAGACGTTGCAATTGGGTCCCCTTGCGGAGACAGACTTAGCTGAGGTTAGGGTTCAGTCCACGGACGTCGCCAGCGCTGAAGACACTCTGGTCTCGTGAGTGAGACTGCACCGCTTCAGAAACCTCTAAGGGTGAAACAAGATGTTAGTTGAAGGATGGTTTCACCACACTATTGCTTCGCAGAGCTGAGTGATGGCGCTTTCCGTAGAGTTGCCCACGTGGGTTTTCTAACAGGTACAAACTAGTGACATCAAGTGGTAGTTGAGAGATGGTTTCACCACAGAGTGGAGGATATGGCGCTTCTCTCATAGTTGCTCGCGTACGTTTTCCACCCCGTCCAAATTAGTGAAACCGAATGTTTCTTGAAAGAGGGTTCCCCGAAATGTTGTTGTTTCCCATATTTGAGTATAAGGCACTTTCCCTGTAGGTGTCGCATAGGTTTTCAAACTGTTCCAACCTTGTGCAACAAGAGGTTAGTTGACTGAGGGTTTGAGCAGACTCTTGTGCAGAGTTGAGTGTATGGCACTTTCCGCATAGGCTCCGCATAGGTTTCAAAGATGTTTTTCATCGTAGGGATACCAGATGTCAGTTGAAAGATGTTTCATACAGTCGTGCATACGGCAGTTTCGGTGTTGGCCCCACATGGGTCTTCAAACACTTCTAACTTGGTGACGCCCGACGTCAGTGGATAGATAGATGGTTTCACCACACGGTTGTTTCCCAGGGTTGAGTGCATGGCACATTCGGTGTAGGCCCCACATGGGTCTTCAAACTAAGAGCGGTCTAATGTACTGAAACAGGATGCTGGTTGAAAGATGGTTTCCGCACAGTGCTTTTTGCCAGACCCGAGTATATGACACTTTATTCTTAGGCCCCACATAGGTTGTCGAATACCTCTAACGTAGTGAGACCTGATGGTAGTTGAAGGATGGTTTCTCCACGGTAATTTTTCAGCGTGGAGTGTATCTCGTTTTCCTCATAGGTTTTCAAACACTTCTCAGCGAAGCAAGATGTTAGTTGATAAATGGCTTATTTATGAAAAGTGTCACATACTTAACGCGGTGTAAAATCACTGTGCGGAAACATCTTTCAACCCACAACTTGTTCCACAAAGTTAGAAATGTTGGAATCCTAGACATAGAAGTAACAAGGAAAGTGCACTTTACTCACTTTGTCAAGGATCGTTGTAGACAAACCACTTTTCAACCAAACTCTGGTTTAACTAAGTGGGAAGTGTTCGCAAACGCTTGCGGGGCCACAAAGACACTGCCATGTACTCAGCGCTGTGAAACACCAGTGTGGTGATGCCTTTTACCAACTAACATCTGCTTTCACGGCATAGGTTTTCAAGTGTTTGAAAACCCATGTGGGGACGAAACGGAAAGGGCCATAGGCTGAAGTGTATGAAACACTGTTGGGGGAACCACCTTCCAACTAAAATGCTGTTTCAGTATGTTGGAAGCGTTTGCAAACCTCTGCGGGGCTTAGGCGGAAATGCCTACACGCAGCTCTGTGAAACAACCACGGGGAAAGAGTCTTTCACCTAACATCAGGTTTCAGTAAGCGAGAACTCTTTGAAAACCTATGCGGGGCCTACAGGGTAAGGGCCAGAGAGTCACCTCCGTGAAACAACACCGTGGGGAAACCGACTTTCAAGTAACATCTATGTGATTTCACAAAGTGAGAAGTGTTTGAAAACCCATGCAGGGCCTGGGCGGCGAGGGCCCGTACACTCAACTCCGTGAAAAAACACTGTGGGGTATCCAGCTTGCAACTAACCTCTTCTTTCGGCAAGTAGAATTGGAAAGCCTAGGTGGGTCGTACGGGGACAGTGCCATGCACTCAACTCTGTGAAACAGAAAAGGGTGAGGGAAACATCTTTCCACTAACATCTTGTTTCACCAAGTTAAAAATGTTTCAAAGCCAATGCAGCACCTACACCGAGTGTGCCTTATACCCAATACCATGAAAACACGCTAGGGAAATCTTTCTCCCATCGTCTTATTCATTAAGTTTGAAGCGTCTGGAGACCTATGCGGAGCCTAGGTGGAAAGTTCTATGTACTCAACTCTACCAGGCAGCACTTGAGGGAGACTATCTTTCAACGAACATCTTGTTTCACTAAGTCACAAGTGTTTGGAAAACACTGTAGGCCTACCCTGACCAGTGCCTTGTACCTAACTTTAGGAAGTACCGTGGGGATACCATCATTCAACTAACGGCTACGTTTCACAACGTGAGAAACGTTAGTAAATACGTGCGGGGCCTACACGGAAAGTGCCTTATACTCACCTCTGGAAAAAAGAGTGAAACATCGGGTTTCGCTACGTTACAATTGCTTGAAAACTAGGCGGGACCTAGAGGTGCCCTGGGCACCGTCACGGTCGAGAGACAATCTCCCAACATCTGGTTTCACTCGGTTACAAGTGTTTAAAACACACGCGGGGCCTCTGTGGAGAGTACCCAACACTCCACTCCGTGAAACACACACTGTGGGGAAACCACCTGTCAACCTCTATGGGGTTTCTTTGAGGTAGAAGTGTTTGAAAACCTATGAGAAGCCAACTGGTTAAGTGCCATACCTGCGCTCAACGGTGAACAACGACGGTGTGCTAAAACAATATTTCAACTAACAACATCTGGTTACACTAATTTAAAAGTGTTGGAAAACTATTCAGGGTCTGGGAGGAGAGTGCCATATGCTCAACTCTGTGACAGAACACAGTGGGGAACACCGTCTTCCGACTAACGTGTGTCAGTTTGAAAACCATGAGGAGCTACACCCGGAAGGGACTTACTCTATGAGACGCCCTAGGGAAACCGTCTTTGAAGTAACTTCTCGTTTCACAAACTTACAAGTGTTTGAAAACCCATGCATGCAAGGCCTGCGCAGAAAGTGCCTATAGTCAACCCTGTGAAACAACACTGTGGGTCTCCACGTTTCAACCAACCTCTCGTTTCACTTAGTGAGAAGGGTTTGAAAAACCTACGTGCGTTCTACGCAATGAGTGCCATATGCTCAACTCTGTAAGACAACACTGGTGAAACCATCCTTCAAATAGCATCATGGTTCACTGTTGGAAGTGTTTGAAAACCTATGCGGAGCCTACCCCGAAAGTATCTTACACTGCACTCTGGCAAAGACTTTGGGGAAGCCGTCCTTCAACTGACATTTTACTTCACTATGTTACATGTGGTTGCAAACCATGCGGCGCCTACAGCCAAAGTGCCACCCATATACTCAACTCTGTGAAACAACGTTGTGGGGAAACGGGTTCAACTAACACCTGGTTTCACTACGTAAGAAGTGTTTGAGAAACCCGTCGGGCCCTCTGTCAAACTGCACATTGCAGAAGCCCTCTTTTAGCCAACATCTTACATCTCTAGCGTATGGATGGCACGTATGCTATGTACATTGTTTGTGTCTGTGTGTTATTTGTGTGGTGAATGTGGTGTGTGTATGGTGTGTCAGTGCTTTGTAGGTGCTGAATGTGTCCTTCTGTGTTGTCCTCGAGTGTCATATATGTGTTGTGATTGTAGTATATCAGCTACGTATGCGCCGCATAGAACGTTTGTGCGTGTGTGTGTGTTTTGTATGTGGTGCACGTGGGGTTTTGTGGTGTGGCATACGGGTGGAGTTTGGGCAGTAAAAGTGTGGTGTGTGTGGTGTGCGTGGTGTCTGTATTTCATAGATGTATGGACTCTCATGGCGTGTGTATTGTGGATGTGGTGTCTGTGTAGTGTAAGTGCGTGGTGTGCGGTATAAGTTTGGCATGTATGTGGTGTATATATGGAGTGTGTTTGTGTGCTATACGTGTGTACGGTGTGTATATGTGTGGTACGTGTATTAGGTGTAGTAAGTAGTGTGTGGAAGATGTCTGTGTGATGTGTAAGTGGTTTGGTGTGTATGTGGTGACTGGGTGAGGTGTTTGTGTGGTATTCACGTGTCATGCGAGGTATGTTTGTACCCTGTTGTGTGTCCGGTGTAGGAGGGGTGTGGCTGTGTGGCATATGTGTCACCGTTGTGTCT